>NC_068445.1:31486750-31671750 GCF_023373465.1 Oncorhynchus keta
GGGAATCATACCAGGCCAACATAGAAATATAATTACCTAGATGAGAATAGAGAATAAAGGGAATAGAGAATAAAATGCTCACTATGGTCAGGGCGTGACAAATTTAGGATGTGTAAAAGACAATTGTTGATATTGTAAACATTCTGTACTTTAATAATAGACTATTGTTGTATAGGTGAAATTAAAAGTATTTTGTCATCTCTGTTTTGCCTAGCCCCATTTAATAAAAATATTTATTATAGCACAACTATTGTATTTCTTTTACAATTTAAACACATTTAGCATAGACAATGTAATTGTTGTGGTAGTTTTAGGCAAAACATCTTCATTATCACAGCGGCACCACCAAGTGCCACTCAGACCTTCTGGGGAAAAAAAGTATCTGGCATTGAACTTGGTTGTAGTTGTATGTTTAAAGCTAAGGACCCCATCATCTCATTGCTTCAAGACATTTCACAACCTCGATCACAAGGTTTATACAAAATCCAGTATAATGATTAGCCTCATACATTGTCTACTGGTATCGTTTTTAAACTGAGAACATATAGCTGAACAATTCAAACAATGTGTGAGAAACTATTCTCTAACAGTAGCAAACATTACATTAGTAGCTCATTTGAGTTAGGGGTGGCAGGGAGCCTAGTGGTAGTGGCCTAGTGGTTAGAGCGTTGGACTAGTAACCGGAAGGTTGCAAGTTCGAATCCCCGGCCTGACAAGGTACAAATCTGTCTTTCTGAACAGACAGTTAACCCACTGTTCCTAGGCTGTCTTTGAAAATAAGAATTTGTTCTTAACTGACTTGCCTAATAAAATTTAAAAAATAATAGTAATACACCATTTTTTATGCATATTTTGGGATGTATTTACAGTGTCTTCAGAATGTTTTCAGACCCCTTGACTTTTTCCAAATTTTGTTAGGTTACATGGTGACAGGTTTCCCTCCAGATGTGATGCTTGGCATTCAGAGTTCAATCTTGGTTTCATCAGATCAGAGCATCTTGTTTCTCATGGTCTGATAGTCTTTATGTGCCGTTTGGCAAATTCCAAGCGGGCTGTCATGTGCCTTTTACTGATGAGTGGCTTCCGTCTGGCCACTCTACCATAAAGGCCTGATTGGTGGAGTACTGCAGAGATGGTTGTCCTTCTGGAAGGTTCTCCCATCACCACAGAGGAACTCTGGAGCTATGTCAGAGTGACCATCGGGTTCTTGATCACCTCCCTGATCAACGCCCTTCTCCCCGATTGCTGTTTGGCCGGGTGGCCAGCTCTAGGAAGAGTCTTGAAGGTTCCAAACTTCTTCCATTTAACAATGATGGAGGCCACTGTGTTCTTGGGGACCTTCAATGCTGCAGAAATGTTTTGGTACCCATGACCAGATCTGTGCCTCGACACAATCCTGTCTTGGCGCTGTAGAGACAATTCCTTCGACCTCATGGCTTGGTTTTTGCTATGACATGCACTGTCAACTGTGGGACTTTATATAGACAGGTGTGTGCCTTTCCAAATCATGTCCAATCAATTGAATTTACCACAGGTGGACTCCAATCAAGTTGTAGAAACATCTCAAGGATGATCAATGGAAACAAGATGCACCTGAGCTCAATTTCGAGTTTCATAGCAGATGGTCTGAATACTTATGTAAATAAGATCTCTTTTTTATTTTTAATGAATGTGCAAAAAATTCTTACAACTTGTTTTTGCTTTGTCATAATGGGGTATTGAGTAGATTGCTGAGGATTTTTACATTGTTTATCCATTTTAGAATAAGGCTGTAACGTAACAAATGTGGAAAAAGTCTAGGGGTCTGAATACTGACTTTATATGTCAACTTACCCTCGTTCTCTCACTTGCTGTTTTTCAGCAGCAGTTTTTGACAGCCATCCACCTCCCCACCATCACCAGCTATAATAACCTTAAGACTCGTCATTGGAACTCCTTTTCCCCAGCGGGTTTTTTTAAATGCCAGCAGCACTGCGTAGAGCACCTGCCATCACATCATCTGCCTCTGAGGATCTTCCCTTGGAGATGTCATATTCAATATTTGTTGTTCATTCAGTTAAGCCTGTACTCGATTGAACTTGGCATGATGATGGGTACTGGAAAAACAAACTTAATTGAAAGCCCATGCATGGCAACGTTGCTAATCAATGAAGATTATGTCCCAAGCAGCTCTGGCCATAGGCCTCCATGATAAACTCAGTGCTGAAAAGAGGCCTACATCTTCCTTCATCTACCCCTAGGGACAGCTTGTGGTGGAGTAAACAGTCTCCCTCTGCTGTTACTTCTTCCATGCATACTGTATGTGCAGCCTGAATGAATGCTCTGATGACACAGAGCCATCTGTTGTGTTAAGTGTGCTGAGGCATAGAGTGTTGAGAATTCACTAGCTCTCTCTCTCTCTCGTTTGCACGCACACACAGTCGCACAACAACAACCAAAGAATATCACAACTGGAAGCATAAAATGCACACTTACTTCCTGGAACAGGGCCTCAGAATCACCTGATGTTTGGTGTGGCGTTCTTTTATGTTTTTAATCAGGCCTGGATGAGATCTTTAAGGTCAGGTCCTTCCGCAAGGCTCACAAAATCATTTTAGATCCAAGCCACCCCCTGTACCCGGACTTTGAAATACTCCCCTCTGGGCGCAGGTATAGGGCACACCTTAGCAGTAAAAACAAAACCAGACAATCATTTGTGCCAGGTGTGATATCCCTCCTAAATAGCTCGGGCTAATGTTCCTATCGACTCAGTAAGGCCAGCAGGCTAGTTTTTATTATTTTAAAAATGTTTTATTGGTATGTAACTGTTATGAAAGTTGTCTTGTCAATTTTGTCTTGTATTTAAATGCCACTTTAAATGTGTACATGACACTGCAAAAAAACATTCCCCATGGGGACATTTAAAGTCAGTAAGTAAGTAAGTAAATAAGAGAGAGACAAGTCAATATCTCTTTTCTCTCACACATCGTGGTGCACCTCTGAAGCCCTCGGATCCAAATCAAAGTTTATTGGTCACAAACACAGAGTAACAGATGTTATAGTGCTTCTGTTACTAGCGCCTAACAATGCAGTAAAATGGCAAATCCATTTAAAAACCTGAAAGAACAACAAGAAATCAAGAAATGTATACGTATCTACACCAGATGAATGTACACAAGATATACTAGGAATGATATGTACAGCATTAGATATATCAGAGTGAGCTATGTCAAGAATCCAGCAGATAGATAAACACAGTACAAGGCTACTTAGCAAAATTGATAGAATTTCATTAAATTAGCTTCCGGACTTGAGAATATCAATAATATGTCTGTGAATGGTGTGTGTAGACAGTATGTGAATAGAAAAGGTCTGTATAGCAGTAGTTATATAGGATGAGTCTTGACTAGAATACAGTAAAACAAATCTGAAGTGGGTAAAACTGTATGTAAACATTATTAAAGTGATCAGTGCTCTATAACTATGTACATAGGGCAGCGGTCTCTCAGGTGCAGAGTTGAGTACCGGGTGGTAGCAGGCTAGTGACAGTGTTTAAGGTTCAGGGCAGGGTACTGGGCGGAGGCCGGCTAGTGACAGTGTTTAAGGTTCAGGGCAGGGTACTGGGCGGAGGCCGGCTAGTGACAGTGTTTAAGGTTCAGGGCAGGGTACTGGGCGGAGGCCGGCTAGTGACAGTGTTTAAGGTTCAGGGCAGGGTACTGGGCGGAGGCCGGCTAGTGACAGTGTGTAAGGTTCAGGGCAGGGTACTCGGCGGAGGCCGGCTAGTGACAGTGTGTAAGGTTCAGGGCAGGGTACTGGGCGGAGGCCGGCTAGTGACAGTGTGTAAGGTTCAGGGCAGGGTACTGGGCGGAGGCCGGCTAGTGACAGTGTGTAAGGTTCAGGGCAGGGTACTGGGCGGAGGCCGGCTAGTGACAGTGTGTAAGGTTCAGGGCAGGGTACTGGGCGGAGGCCGGCTAGTGACAGTGTGTAAGGTTCAGGGCAGGGTACTGGGCGGAGGCCGGCTAGTGACAGTGTGTAAGGATCAGGGCAGGGTACTGGGCGGAGGCCGGCTAGTGACAGTGTGTAAGGTTCAGGGCAGGGCACTCGGCGGAGGCCGGCTAGTGACAGTGTTTAAGGTTCAGGGCAGGGTACTGGGCGGAGGCCGGCTAGTGACAGTGTTTAAGGTTCAGGGCAGGGTACTGGGCGGAGGCCGGCTAGTGACAGTGTGTAAGGTTCAGGGCAGGGTACTGGGCGGAGGCCGGCTAGTGACAGTGTTTAAGGTTCAGGGCAGGGTACTGGGCGGAGGCCGGCTAGTGACAGTGTTTAAGGTTCAGGGCAGGGTACTGGGCGGAGGCCGGCTAGTGACAGTGTTTAAGGTTCAGGGCAGGGTACTGGGCGGAGGCAGGCTAGTGACAGTGTTTAAGGTTCAGGGCAGGGTACTGGGCGGAGGCCGGCTAGTGACAGTGTTTAAGGTTCAGGGCAGGGTACTGGGCGGAGGCAGGCTAGTGACAGTGTTTAAGGTTCAGGGCAGGGTACTGGGCGGAGGCAGGCTAGTGACAGTGTTTAAGGTTCAGGGCAGGGTACTGGGCGGAGGCCGGCTAGTGACAGTGTTTAAGGTTCAGGGCAGGGTACTGGGCGGAGGCAGGCTAGTGACAGTGTTTAAGGTTCAGGGCAGGGTACTGGGCGGAGGCCGGCTAGTGGTGACTGATGGCCTGGAGATGGAATCTCTTTATCAGTTTCTTGGTCCCAGCTTTGATGCACCTGTATTGTCTCCGCCTTCCAAATGGTAGTGGGGTGAACAGGCCGTGACTCGGGTCCTTGTGGCTGAGGTCCTTGATGATCTTCTAGGCCTTCCTGTGGCACTGGGTGCTGTAGATGTCCTGGAGGGCAGGCAGTGTACCCCCGACAGAGTTGGGTAGGTTATTTTCTAAATGTAATCCATTACAGTTACTAGTTACCTGTCCAAAATTGTAATCAAATCAATTTTATTGGTCACATGGTTAGCAGATGTTAATGCGAGGGTAGCAAAATTCTTGTGCTTCTAGTTCCGACCATGCAGTAATATCTAACAAGTAATCTAACAATTTCACAACAACTACCTTATACACACAAGTGTAACGGAATGGATAAGAATATGTACATATAAACAAATGGATGAGCGATGGCCGTGCGGCATAGGCAAGATGTAGTAGATGGTATAGAGTACTGTATATACATATGGAGTACATATACATACATATCAGTAACGTAACTTTTGGATTACCCAAACTCAGTAACGTAATCTGATTACATTCCGTTACTTTTAGATTACTTTCCCCTTAAGAAGCATTAGAAGAAGACAAAAATGTTAGTTACCATATGAATGATATCTATTGCAGGATAAATCAATGTTAAAGTTTACATAGCTGGCCATATATGGATGTTACATTTTACTTTGTGGGTTGGTTTTGTAGGCTTCTTCTTCACGTTCTACTACATATACTACTATGATTAAATTATATCTTTACATTACAATCCAAAGTCTATCAGAATTCCAATCATTCCAATAAATGTTATACCCCTTGATCATCAAGAATAGAACTTGGAAATATGGAAGTATACAGTAGATTAGCCAAATTGTTTTCCCTGAGCATGACCCTAAATCTAAGGATTTATTAGCCAGTCCTACTCTGTTGTTTATGATTTGCTTGTCATGGAAGACTGATTGGTCTCATAAATGCTGCGCTCATGGAATGGCATGCTCTGAGCACTACTGAAAAGTGCTATTTACATGTGAAAATGAATGCCATATGATGCATGGGCCTGGAGAAATGTAACCACTCTCAGATTAATAAACATAGCTATGGATGTTTTAACCATGTTATGAGGCTATACAGTGTTTGTTTACATTTACAACATTGGGAAAAAACAAGCTTATATTTTATATTCTTCAGGAATCAATGGATGTGTATACTGTATATATATATTTATACGTTTAAAAAAGTGTCCATTAGGCCTATCAATTATTTATTTTTTATCAGCATGAAATAAATTGAGCAATAAAAGCCCCACTTTTATTCCATAGACTGTGATCCACACTGTGCAGCTGCTGCAAGAGCACATTTTTCACTGGCTGTCCACTGGTTTGAAAAACAATGATTGATAGGCAGCATTATTGGGTTCAAATACACATTTAGATTTGTGAACAGCCATCCACAACAACCACAATCCGTAAGGTGCAAATAGTTAAATGAGAGAGCAGCAGTGTGATTCACACCAATGCACTATGTAGACATCAATAATAGGTGATATCCATATCATCGTAGACTACACCACTGCTGCCATCCTTACCTCCAAGCATTTATTTAAATTGGATAATCTTTGGATGTCGACAGCAGTTGCACCATTGGAAGACATAGCTTGGACTGTAGCCTACAAAGCCTATTCCAGCAATCCATCAAACACATTTGGTGTGTCATCAGAGTGGTCTCTGATTTGTAGTCAGATTCTCTCAGGTGGAACAAATTTAAACTTGCGCCTTTTTTCAATGCTGATTTGAATGTCATTGAGGAAACAGAGAAGTATTAAATATTTTTTTTTCGCAAACACCCTTTCTGAATTTAAAAGTAATCCTCAAAGTACTCATCTAATTTTTCAAAAGTATCTGTAATCTGATTACAATATTTTAGCTAGTAACGTAACGGATTACAGTTACCACTTTTTTGTAATCCCTTACATGAATCGGATTACATGTAATCTGTTACTCCCCAACCCTGAACCCCGATGATGGGTTGGGCTGACCTCTCCACCCTCTGGGGAGCCCTGCGGTTGCGGATGGTGCAATTGCCGTACCAGGTGGTGATACAGCCCGACACGATGCTCTCAATGGTGCATCTGTAAAAGTTTGTGAGGCTCTTAGGGGCCAAGCTGAATTTCTTTAGCCTCCTGAGGTTGAATAGGCGCTGTTGCGCCTTCTTCACCACGCTGTCTGTGTGAAGGGACCATTTCAGGTTGTATGTTATGTGCACGCTGAGGAACTTCAAGCTTTTGACCCTGTGTCCATCTATGTGGATGGGGGCGTGCTCTGTCTGCAGTCTCCTGTAGTCCACGATCAGCTCTTTCGTTTTGTTGATTTTGCGGGAGAGGTTATTTTCCTGGCACCACTCCTCCAGGTTCCTCAGCTCCTCCCTGTAGGCTCTCGTCATTGTTGGTAATCAGGCCTACCACTGTTGTGTCGTCGGCAAACTTTCGCAGTGAGAAACAAAGGAGATGTGCTGATAGAATTTTGGGAGCGTTTTCCTCAGATGTCCTTTATTTAAGTCCCCAGCTACAATAAATGCGGCCTCAGGATCTGCAGTTTCCAGTTTGCACAAAGTCCAGTGTAGTTCCTTGAAAGCCGTCGCGGTGTCGGCTTGTGGAGGGATGTACACGGCAGTGACCATAACCAAAGAAAATTCTCTCAAGAGGTAATGCGGCAGTTGATGGTAAGGTATTCCAGATCGGATTCCTCCTCACACAGCGCATGGACCAATAGATTACAACTGAATAGCATACAGTGCTAAGTGAATAGCACAAAGAAAAGACATCCTTTTCACCTGCACATGAAAGGAGGCTGCCTTTTCCCCTGTCCACTATTGAGCAGCCATTGATTCCAAGACAAAGGCTACACCTCCTCAAAGAGGCATGAAAAAAATAGCAATCATATAGGCAATTATTTTACAATCTGCCTGCAGCGGGCGATAATGTCAGCTCTCCTCTCCCTAAATAAAAGGAGGGGAAGGCGTCAGTGCTGCAGCCCTACCATTAAGACAAATGGCCCAATCCCCAGAATGCTTTGCTTTCATCCAGGCAGTGTGATAGGGTGTCCCTGCGGTATGAGACTGGGTCTGGGGACACACAGAGAGACACAGAGGGGCACACAGAGATGCACAGAGAGACACAGCGATGCACAGAGAGACACAGGGAGGCACAGAGATGCACAGGGAGGCACAGAGATGCACAGAGAGACACATGGAGCACAGAGAGGCACAGGGCGGCATAGGCTTAATAGGCTCTGTGTTCATATTGACAGAGCATTGTAGCCTGGTAGACAGATCTAGACTATGTTTGCCTTCAGCCAACTCCTTTCTCAGGCATTCTGGGGATTTGTCTTAATGGTAGGTGACCACCAGGCAGTTCAGGCTAGGGGCATGGAAGTAGGCCTACTATTAATTTATAAGGCATAGATAGAGGTTCTGTGTACTCATTACATTTATCAGATAGTCAGTATGTTTCTCCTTTAGCATGAACATGGCAAATGAGTTAGCTAAAGCAAGAGTGTCTTTCTGGCAGAGGCAGGAGCACCAGCAGCAGAGCAGAGCAGAGCTGGGCCGAGCAGTGCAGGATGCTGCTGGACCCAACATTTCACACAGTAACACAACCACTCTGATATTCTACAGAGCTCTGCACAGGCATCAAAAAGAGTACAGAGAAATGAAAGAGATGGATGATGGTCAATGGTGTAAAGTACTTAAGTAAAAATACTTTAAAGTATTTCCCGACACCCAAATGTACTCGTTACATTTTCAATGTTTAGCAGGACAGGACAATTGTCAAAATCACACACTTATCAATAAAACATCCCTGGTCGTCTCTACTGCCTCTGATCTGGTGGACTCACTAAACACAAATGCTTAGTTTGTATTATGTGTTGCCCCTGTCTATCCGTAAATAAAAAATAAAAATTGTGCTGTATGGGTTTCTTAATATAAGGGATTTGAAATTATTTATACTTTTAATTTTGATACTTAAGTATATTTAAAATCAAATACTTTTAGACTTTTTGATGCTCTCGAACATGGACCATTGGACGTGTTCGAGCGGATCACTTTTGTCAAGTTGATGGTCACCGCCTTTCAAAGTGTGTTGTATTATGGGAACCCGACGGTGCAGCTGAGGAAGGAAGATAAAAAGTAAGTGATGGAGAGGATAGAGAGAGAAGGGAGAGGATAGAGAGAGAAGGGAGAGGATAGAGAGAGAAGGGAGAGGATAGAGATATAAGGGAGAGGATAGAGAGAGAAGGGAGAGGATAGAGAGAGAAGGGAGAGGATAGAGAGAGAAGGGAGAGGATAGAGATGGAAGGGAGAGGATAGAGATAGAAGGGAGAGGATAGAGAGAGAAGGGAGAGGATAGAGAGAGAAGGGAGAGGATAGAGATAGCTTGAACTAAATAACAACACTGGAATATGTTTCCCTCAGCTTTTGTCCATTAGAGCTTAGTGACCAATTCTGTCCTGGGCAAATGAACACAACACACATCATTACTTACGCCCCAGTTTTCTGCAGCGCAACAGATTGGAGAGGGATAGAAATAGGAGCAGTAAAGCACAACAAAGGTATTGAATTGAATTTATTTTGTGTAACAGACATATACAACAAAATGTACTGGACGACATCACTTGAAATAATTAATTAAAACGCTTGTTTCCAAAGTGGTCCTCGATGGTAAAAACAATAACACACATATAGCCTAATATAGGGGACAAGACAGATAGAGACAGATGAATAGATTGAGCAGATAGATCGTTGAGAAAGAGAGAGCTACATATGCATCTACGAGAGAGACACAGTTTAAGGTGAAAAAGAGCTCACTTTAACAAGACATATGGACTGAATAATACATACCTTTTATTTTCACTAGGTTGGCATGAGAAATAAAGAGGAGAGAGTGCGCATGTGTGTGTAGCTGATGATAGAGCACAGCTCTGGCCTTCCTGAGGAAGAGTGAGTGGGAAAAAGGACCATTATGACCGGTGCAATTACACAGCCAATATGTGATGGCAATAAGTGTGCTTGTTTTTTTTTTTATGTTTTTTTTATTTCACCTTTATTTAACCAGGTAGGCTAGTTGAGAACAAGTTCTCATTTACAACTGATAAAGCATAGCAGTGTGAACAGACAACAACACAGAGTTACACATGGAGTTAACAATAAACAAGTCAATAACACAGTTGAAAAAAAGGGGGAAAAAAAGAAAAAGAAGAGTCTATATACATTGTGTGCAAAACGCCCGAGGACGTAGGCGAATAATTACAATTTAGCAGATTAACACTGCAGTGATAAATGATCAGATGGTCATGTGCAGGTAGAGATACCGGTGTGCAGCAACTAACTGGAAGGAAAGGCGGCCAAATGAGGTGTTGGCTTTAGGGTGTTGGGTGTTGCTATCGTGACCAGTGAACTGAGATAAGGCGGAGCTTTACCTAGCATGGAATTGTAGATGACCTGTAAGATTGATTGATTGGAACTTGATGCCTCGCCTATTAATGCATGAAAGGCCCTATTGAGAAATCAACATAGGCCTAGTGACTGAACAACAAAAGAGGTCCCAATACTAGTAGCAACATCAGCAGCAACACTGCCAGCAGCAGCAACACTGCCAGCAGCAGCAACACTGCCAGTAGCAGCAACACTGCCAGCAGCAGCAACACTGCCAGTAGCAGCAACACTGCCAGAAGCAGCAACACTGCCAGTAGCAGCAACACTGCCAGTAGCAGCAACACTGCCAGTAGCAGCAACACTGCCAGTAGCCTAGGCCTACAGTAGATTGCGCTCTGCGATGTTTGAATACTCAGCCACCTACATGCTTAGAAACAGCTTAACGGTAACCTGACATTAGTAATGAGTATGGGGTGGGCAGAGGTCTCCCAAATTAAACAAACAGATGACTGACCATGACAACAGTCTCAGTACAGTTAGTAAGCAAATGGGTAATAGGGCAGTATCTCGTTTCTAAATCCTACACCCCGAGTGGGAGATCATCTGGTAAATGAATACAGCGAATATGGTTTTATAGACTGAGAACGCAGTCCTAGTCAAACCACTTGAATCTGGTCGAAATTCATCCATTCATGTAGGCCTATTTCTTTGTGTCCTTGTGCTAACCAACAGGATATGGAAGGTTAACTAACAGCATCATGTCCGAAGGCGGAGTCCTCCTCACACTTTGGCATATAACCCCTGACAAGGAGCCGTGTAAAGTCATTGGTCGTGTGAAGGAGAGGAGACGAGGTAAAGAAACTATTTCAGTCTACAGGAGAACAGCATGTATGTCCTCGACCTTGTTAAATGACAACAGTGCCTAGTCACTACGGATTAGCCTGCTGACTCATATCGGAGGCCTGGCTTATACGTTATGCTACATACTGCTTCCATGGGAAGATCTCAATTGCATACTCCTCGCATCCTCTCCCCTCCTCAAAATCCATTGGAGGAGAAGGTCAGGGGGGGACCTCTGGCTTTCTCATTCAATGGGTTTTGAAAAGGAGACAAGGAGATAGGGGAGAGGATGCAATTGAGATCTTCCCCATGTCTCAACTTGGAGATCTGACCTCGTTCTACATCCTCATACACAGGATGGAATGTGTTTGTCTGAAGAGTAGAGGGAGATTGTAATTATGTGACAAGGTTGCAGTGTCATATTATATAATGGCTTGAATGGGATGTTTAAACAATGATGGGCTTCAGTGAGCTGTCAAATGTCAAATGTGCTGCAATTAACAGACAAGCAAGTGGAGAGTGAGAAGAAGCTTATGTAGGTTGAAGAAGCTTATGTCATTTGTATGTGTACAAAAGTATGAGGACACTTGCTCGTCGAACATCTCATTCCAAAATGATGGGCATTAATATGGAGTTGGCCCCCCTTTTGCTGCTATAACAGCCTCCACTTGTCCAAGGACTTGCTTCCATTCAGCTACAAAAGCATTAGCGAGGTCGGGCACTGATGTTGGGCGATTAGGCCTGGCTCTCAGTCTGTGTTCCAATTCATC
Organism: Oncorhynchus keta; assembly: GCF_023373465.1. NCBI lineage: Eukaryota > Metazoa > Chordata > Actinopteri > Salmoniformes > Salmonidae > Oncorhynchus > Oncorhynchus keta. The sequence goes on from NC_068445.1 coordinate 31,498,512, forward strand.
CCAAAGGTGTTCAATGGGGTTGAGGTCATGGCTCTGTGCAAGCCAGTCAAGTTTTTCCACACCGATCGACAAACCATTTCGGTATGGACCTCGCTTTGTGCAAGGGGGGCATTGTCATTCTGAAACAGGGCCTTCCTCAAACTGTTGCCACAAAGCTGGAAGCACAGATTCATCTAGAATGTATTTGTATGCTGTATTGTTAAGCTTACCCTTCACTGGAACTAAGGGGCCTGAACCATGAAAAACAGCCCCAGACCATTATTCCTCCTTCACCAAACTTTACAGTTGGCACTATACATACTGGCAGGTAGTTCCACTCCAGCCGACGCTTGGCATCGCGCATGGTGATCTCAGGCTTGTGTGCGGCTGCTTGGCCATGGAAACCCATTTCATGAAGCTCCCGACTAACAGTTCTTGTGCCTAACGTTGATTCCAGAGGTAGTTTGGAACTCGGTAGTGAGTGTTGCAACCGAGGACAGACTATCTTCTCACGCTATGTGCTTTATCATTCGCCGGTCCCGTTCTGTAAGCTTGTGCGGCCTACCACTTCGCAGCTGAGCTGTTGTTGCTCCTAGACGTTTCCACTTCACAATAACAGTACTGACAGTTGACTGGGGCAGCTCTAACAAGGCAGAAATTTGACAAACTGACTTGTTGAAAAGGTGGCATCCTATGACGGTACCGCATTGTAAGTCACTGTGCTATTTAGTACGGGCTATTCTACCTCCATTGTTGTGTTACAGTATAACTTTAGACCGTCCCCTCGCCCATACCCGGGCGCAAACCAGGGACCCTCTGCACACATCAACAACAGTCACCCACGAAGCATCATCGCCCCACAAAAGCCGCGGCTCTTGCAGAGCAAGGGGAACCACTACTTCAAGGTCTCAGAGCAAGTGAAGTCACCGATTGAAACGCTATTTACCGCGCACCACCGCTAACTAGCTAGCTGTTTCACATCCGCTACATTTGTCTATGGAGATTGCATGGCGGTGTCCTTGATTTTATACATCTGTCAGCAATGGGTGTGGCTGAAATAGCAGAATCCACTAATTTGAAGGGGTGTCCACATAATTTTGAGAATTTAGTGTATATTATATCAAAACAGGTTCATATACTCCATCTAGTGGTCATATCTTACAAAGCAAAAAGTGACAGCCAAGATCTCAACAACATTGTAACAAACAGACAATGTGATCATCTTGATTTAAAGCATAATTGTGTTGGACGTTTGGTCACAGTTTTACCTATATTTCTAATATTGAAATTAATATTAGCGAGCTACTGTTACAGTCTGCACACATTTACTTTAACGTTAGCTAGGTAGCGTAAATGCATAACTTCTCGTTACAGTAATAAAATCGGACAGTTATAGAAGATAACTGAGTAGCTACTAGACTAGTTAGAAGTAACGTTATCTATGTTTGACAAAACAGAGGAGTTCGTCTAGGTCAAAGTTTATACAGGGGATGGTGTAATGTTAACGTTAGCCACAAGTATTTTCCTCTGGCTGCCAGTAGTATTTATTTCCTAAATGGTCAGTGCCCACAATATATGATATATGCAGCTATCGTTCTCGTATACTTCACCATACAACCAGTCCCATCAACGCACATTCAATTGGATTTGTTGTTTACGTAATCTAAAAACAGATAACAGTAAGATATGTTTTGATTGGATGACTGAATCAGAGTAACCAATGAGTGCACTTGTTATACCAGAGCGGTGTTCAAACATCCTGACGTAACAACATGGCCACCCACACGTCCCTTGTTGACTGGGACCCTGCTTGCTAAATGATGTTAAATAAGACAGTGGCATAAAATGATTCGATCGGGATTTTATCAATCCCAGATCACAAATATGTATTGTACACACAAAGCGTTTGAAAAACGAGTTCAGTAGCGAACGATATTGAACGTGTAGATGGGTAACCAACCCTCGAGCTAGCTGTGCTAGCTGGGCACAAACATAAACATTCCTTTAAAGCTAGCTAGCTTCGAAATTGAAAGATTCATTTATTGTGGGAAGATGTTGGGTTTTCTAACAGCAAGACAGGCTGGACTTGACGACCCACTTCGTCTGAGACGGGCAGAGTCAACACGGAGGTGAGGGGAAGTTGGCCATATCATTCCTGGGAACGCTAACGTTACTGTTACCAGTGTTTTGTTGGTATCACTAGCTGTCACAGTCAAAAATGGTCTATATCGTAAACATTTATGAAAACAACTATTTGCTTTGGGATCTTAATTTAAAGAGTGGCATAAGGTCAACAGTGTGTCTAAAATAACATTTTATGAAGATATATTGTAGACATAGGCGGGGTTTATGACGGTTGTGGTAATTAATTGGGCTTCCATGTTGGTGTGTGGGTGTTATGACGTAAACTCCGGGAACTCGGAAGTCTCCGACTTCAGTGCGTTCATCACAACTAGGAATTCGGTAAAAGTATTTTGAACGACCATCCAACTCGGAATTGAATTTTGGGAACTCGGGCAGCTCCTACTTTCCGACCTGAAGATCACTGACGTCATGACTCTGTCTTCTTTGTTTTCTCTTAAGGGTCCTCAATTTAGAGCTGAATCATGACAGAGATGTGGATCGAATCCATAGCAACGGCGTAAACACCATAGACATTGAAGTCATTGAGGGCAGATAGTAAGTATCATTAGTAGTAGGTCTGACAATATGTCAATTGAGGTCATAATTTGTTATGATTACCATATAGCCTAGACCTATAACATGTAACCTAATACATAGTTCCGTCATCACCTGATTTCAACATAACGTGATACATAAGCAACCTCCTATAATTCAACATACAGGTGTTGCCTGTATAGCACTTTTTTAGAATCCTTCTGGTGCTATCTCATTGGGAGATAACCCTCTCCTCTTGTCTGTTTTATAGCATGCTGTCTGGAGGGGCAGATGGGGTGATTGTGGTGTATGACCTGGAGAACAACAGCAGGAAACCCCAATACACCTGTAAAGCAGTCTGCACTGTAGGCAGGTGTGTGGCTCACATACCTGATGGCATCCACTAGATGGCAGCATCACTGTGTGTGTGTGTGTGTGTGTGTGTGTGTGTGTGTGTGTGTGTGTGTGTGTGTGTGTGTGTGTGTGTGTGTGTGTGTGTGAGAGAGGCTCTGGTGGTCACTGTTAGTCTGTTTGTGTTGCAGGTCCAGTCGGTATGTCCACAGGTTCAGTGTAGAGACAGTGCAGTGGTACCCACACGACACAGGCATGTTTGTCTCCAGTTCCTTTGACAAAACCATGAAGGTCTGGGACACTGAGACACTAAAGGTACACCTTACATTAACTCGGTCTCTCTCTCGCACTCTTATGGCCATATGGTGCTCTCTGTGATGAGCTAGAATCACGCTGTGCCATGGTTACCTCAGAGGCGGCTAGGGGACAGCAAAACTTGTTTGCAGAGGGATTTGCATTGTAACTGTCACTACTCTCGTCCTCCAGCTTCCTAGTCCCCTGCTCTGTTCTCCTCCACTCCCCTCCATTCCTCTCCTCTCCTCCTCCAGCTTCCTAGTCCCCTGCTCTGTTCTCCTCCACTCCCCTCCATTCCTCTCTTACTCCAGCTTCCTAGTCCCCTGCTCTGTTCTCCTCCATTCCTCTCCTCCAGCTTCCTAGTCCCTTGCTCTGTTCTCCCACACTGCCATGTCCTGCTCTGTTCCCCTCCACTCCCCTCCATTCCTCTCTTACTCCAGCTTCCTAGTCCCCTGCTCTGTTCTCCTCCACTCCCCTCCATTCCTCTCTTACTCCAGCTTCCTAGTCCCCTGCTCTGTTGTCCTCCACTCCCCTCCATTCCTCTCTTACTCCAGCTTCCTAGTCCCCTGCTCTGTTCTCCACCACTCCCCTCCTCTCCTCCTTCAGCTTCCTAGTCCCCTGCTCTTTTCTCCTCCACTCCCCTCCATTCCTCTCCTCCAGCTTCCTCGTCCCCTGCTCAGTTCTCCTCCACTCCCCTCCACTCTTCTCGTCCTCCAGCTTCCTAGTCCCCTGCTCAGTTCTCCTCCACTCCCCTCCACTCCTCTCCTCCTCCAGCTTCCTAGTCCCCTGCTCAGTTCTCCTCCACTCCCCTCCACTCCTCTCCTCCTCCAGCTTCCTAGTCCCCTGCTCTGTTTTTTTTTATTTTTTATTTCACCTTTATTTAACCAGGTAGGCTAGTTGAGAACAAGTTCTCATTTGCAACTGCGACCTGGCCAAGATAAAGCATAGCAGTGTGAACAGACAACACAGAGTTACACATGGAGTAAACAATTAGCAAGTCAATAACACAGTAGAAAAAAATGGGCAGTCTATATACAATGTGTGCAAAAGGCATGAGGAGGTAGGCGAATAATACAATTTTGCAGATTAACACTGGAGTGATAAATGATCAGATGGGCATGTACAGGTAGAGATATTGGTGTGCAAAAGAGCAGAAAAGTAAATAAATAAAAACAGTATAAAAACAGTATGGGAATGAGGTAGGTGAAAAAGGGTGAGCTATTTACCTATAGACTATGTACAGCTGCAGCGATCGGTTAGCTGCTCGGATAGCTGATGTTTGAAGTTGGAGAGGGAGATAAAAGTCTCCAACTTCAGCGATTTTTGCAATTCGTTCCAGTCACAGGCAGCAGAGTACTGGAACGAAAGGCGGCCAAATGAGGTGTTGCCTTTAGGGATGATCAGTGAGATACACCTGCTGGAGCGCGTGCTACGGATGGGTGTTGCCATCGTGACCAGTGAACTGAGATAAGGCGGAGCTTTACCTAGCATGGACTTGTAGATGACCTGGAGCCAGTGGGTCTGGCGACGAATATGTAGTGAGGGCCAGCCGACTAGAGCATACAAGTCGCAGTGGTGGGTGGTATAAGGTGCTTTAGTGACAAAACGGATGGCACTGTGATAGACTGCATCCAGTTTGCTGAGTAGAGTGTTGGAAGCCATTTTGTAGATGACATCGCCGAAGTCGAGGATCGGTAGGATAGTCAGTTTTACTAGGGTAAGCTTGGCAGCGTGAGTGAAGGAGGCTTTGTTGCGGAATAGAAAGCCGACTCTGGATTTGATTTTTGATTGGAGATGTTTGATGTGAGTCTGGAAGGAGAGTTTGCAGTCTAGCCAGACACCTAGGTACTTATAGATGTCCACATATTCAAGGTTGGAACCATCCAGGGTGGTGATGCTAGTCGGGCATGCGGGTGCAGGCAGCGATCGGTTGAAAAGCATGCATTTGGTTTTACTCGCGTTTAAGAGCAGTTGGAGGCCACGGAAGGAGTGCTGTATGGCATTGAAGCTCGTTTGGAGGTTTGATAGCACAGTGTCCAATGACGGGCCGAAAGTATATAGAATGGTGTCGTCTGCGTAGAGGTGGATCAGGGAATCGCCCGCAGCAAGAGCAACATCATTGATATATACAGAGAAAAGAGTCGGCCCGAGAATTGAACCCTGTGGCACCCCCATAGAGACTGCCAGAGGACCGGACAGCATGCCCTCTGATTTGACACACTGAACTCTGTCTGCAAAGTAATTGGTGAACCAGGCAAGGCAGTCATCCGAAAAACCGAGGCTGTTGAGTCTGCCGATAAGAATTTGGTGATTGACAGAGTCGAAAGCCTTGGCGAGGTCGATGAAGACGGCTGCACAGTACTGTCTTTTATCGATGGCGGTTATGATATCATTTAGTACCTTGAGTGTGGCTGAGGTGCACCCGTGACCGGCTCGGAAACCAGATTGCACAGCGGAGAAGGTACGGTGGGATTCGAGATGGTCAGTGACCTGTTTGTTGACTTGGCTTTCGAAGACCTTAGATAGGCAGGGCAGGATGGATATAGGTCTATAGCAGTTTGGGTCCAGGGTGTCTCCCCCTTTGAAGAGGGGGATGACTGCGGCAGCTTTCAATCCTTGGGGATCTCAGACGATAAGAAAGAGAGGTTGAACAGGCTGGTAATAGGGGTTGCGACAATGGCGGCAGATAGTTTCAGAAATAGCGGGTCCAGATTGTCAAGCCCAGCTGATTTGTACGGGTCCAGGTTTTGCAGCTCTTTCAGAACATCTGCTATCTGGATTTGGGTAAAGGAGAACCTGGAGAGGCTTGGGTGAGGAACTACGGGGGGCGGAGCTGTTGGCCGAGGTTGGAGTAGCCAGGCGGAAGGCATGGCCAGCCGTTGAGAAGTGCTTATTGAAGTTTTCGATAATCATGGATTTATCGGTGGAGACCGTGTTTCCTAGCCTCAGTGCAGTGGGCAGCTGGGAGGAGGTGCTCTTGTTCTCCATGGACTTCACAGTGTCCCAGAACTTTTGGAGTTGGAGCTACAGGATGCAAACTTCTGCCTGAAGAAGCTGGCCTTAGCTTTCCTGACTGACTGCGTGTATTGGTTCCTGACTTCCCTGAACAGTTGCATATCACGGGGCTATTCGATGCTATTGCAGTCCGCCACAGGATGTTTTTGTGCTGGTCGAGGGCAGTCAGGTCTGGAGTGAACCAAGGGCTGTATCTGTTCTTGGTTCTGCATTTTTTGAACGGAGCATGCTTATCTAAAATGGTGAGGAAGTTACTTTTAAAGAATGACCAGGCATCCTCAACTGACGGGATGAGGTCAATGTCCTTCCAGGATACACGGGCCAGGTCGATTAGAAAGGCCTGCTCACAGAAGTGTTTTAGGGAGCGTTTGACAGTGATGAGGGGTGGTCGTTTGACTGCGGCTCCGTGGCGGATACAGGCGATGAGGCAGTTATCGCTGAGATCCTGGTTGAAGACAGCGGAGGTATATTTGGAGGGCCAGTTGGTCAGGATGACGTCTATGAGGGTGCCCTTGTTTACAGAGTTAGGGTTGTACCTGGTGGGTTCCTTGATGATTTGAGTGAGATTGAGGGCATCTAGCTTAGATTGTAGGACTGCCGGGGTGTTAAGCATGTCCCAGTTTAGGTCACCTAACAGAACAAACTCTGAAGCTAGATGGGGGGCGATCAATTCACAAATGGTGTCCAGGGCACAGCTGGGAGCTGACGGGGGTCGGTAGCAGGCGGCAACAGTGAGAGACTTGTTTCTGGAGAGAGTAATTTTCAAAATTAGTAATTCAAACGGTTTGGGTATGGACCTGGAAAGTATGACATTACTTTGCAGGCTATCTCTGCAGTAGACTGCGACTCCGCCCCCTTTGGCAGTTCTATCTTGACGGAAGATGTTATAGTTGGGTATGGAAATCTCTGAATTTTTGGTGGCCTTCCTGAGCCAGGATTCAGACACGGCAAGGACATCAGGGTTAGCAGAGTGTGCTAAAGCAGTGAGTAAAACAAACTTAGGGAGGAGGCTTCTGATGTTGACATGCATAAAACCAAGACTTTTTCGATCACAGAAGTCAACAAATGAGGGTACCTGGGGACATGCAGGGCCTGGGTTTACCTCCACATCACCCGCGGAACAGAGAAGGAGTAGTATGAGGGTGCGGCTAAAGGCTATGTTCTCCTCCGCTCCCCTCCATTCCCCTCGTCCTCCAGCTTCCTAGTCCCCTGCTCTGTTCTCCTCCATTCCTCTCGTCCTCCAGCTTCCTAGTCCCCTGCTCTGTTCTCCTCCATTCCTCTCGTCCTCCAGCTTCCTAGTCCCCTGCTCTGTTCTCCTCCACTCCCCTCCACCCCTCTCGTCCTCCAGCTTCCTAGTCCCCTGCTCTGTTCTCCTCCACTCCCCTCCACTCCTATCCTCCTCCTCCAGCTTCCTAGTCCCCTGCTCTGTTCTCCTCCACTCCCTTCCACTCCTCTCCTCCTCCAGCTTCCTAGTCCCCTGCTCTGTTCTCCTCCACTCCCCTCCACTCCTCTCCTCCTCCAGCTTCCTAGTCCCCTGCTCAGTTCTCCTCCACTCCCCTCCACTCCTCTCCTCCTCCAGCTTCCTCGTCCCCTGCTCAGTTCTCCTCCACTCCCCTCCACTCCTCTCCTCCTCCAGCTTCCTCGTCCCCTGCTCTGTTCTCCTCCACTCCCCTCCACTCCTCTCCTCCTCCAGCTTCCTAGTCCCCTGCTCAGTTCTCCTCCACTCCCCTCCACTCCTCTCCTCCTCCAGCTTCCTAGTCCCCTGCTCTGTTCTCCTCCACTCCCCTCCACCCCTCTCGTCCTCCAGCTTCCTAGTCCCCTGCTCTGTTCTCCTCCACTCCCCTCCACTTCTCTCCTCCTCCAGCTTCCTAGTCCCCTGCTCTGTTCTCCTCCACTCCCCTCCACTCCTCTCCTCCTCCAGCTTCCTAGTCCCCTGCTCTGTTCTCCTCCACTCCCCTCCACTCCTCTCCTCCTCCAGCTTCCTAGTCCCCTGCTCAGGTCTCCTCCACTCCCCTCCATTCCTCTCCTCCTCCAGCTTCCTAGTCCCCTGCTCAGTTCTCCTCCACTCCTCTCCTCCTCCAGCTTCCTAGTCCCCTGCTCTGTTCTCATCCATTCCCCTCCACTCCTCTCTCCTCCTCCAGCTTCCTAGTCCCCTGCTCAGTTCTCCTCCACTCCCCTCCATTCCTCTCTTACTCCAGCTTCCTAGTCCCCTGCTCTGTTCTCCTCCACTCCCCTCCATTCCTCTCCCAGTCTCACAGCCGCATCCCTCATTTCTGTCTCCTGGTCCCATTGTGTCAGTCAGTCACGACAGTGTTCTTTCCTATCGTGCTGACCGACTGACTAAACAGTGGTATTCTATACATGTTTGATCTTCCCATGTAGTAGTGTTGTCTCTGTACAACACAGATATATCAAGTTAATCTTCATGTTGAACTAAAGCTGATAAAGTTTAGAGTCTGAAGTTCCTTCTTCTTGTGTGTCTGTAGCCCGCTGAAGTGTTCCAGTTTGAAGGAAACGTCTACTGTCATCACATGTCCCCCATTGCCAGGAAACATAGCCTCATCGCAGGTGTGTGTGTGTGTAGAAAGCTCTGTCTCACATCAGAATTAGACGTTCATCTATGTTTCTTAAACATCACATTTCGAAGTTGTTGTAAAAGTCACATTTTGAAGTGTTTTTAAGGTTAAGTTTTATGGTTAACCATTTTGAGTTAATGCCTAAGGTAAGGGTTAAGATTTGGGATAGGGTTAAAAAACAAAATCTCAAAAACAACTTTCTGTCGCTGGATTTGAGCATGCAACCTTTAGCACCAGAGGTAGATGCTTATGCCTATCCAGCATCCCTCATCCCTGTCCACAATGCCTTAGCAACACCTAAACCTACTTGAAGCCTAGTGGCCGGTTTCCACGTCATCTCCCGACGTCCTCAGACATGGATGGACGTCGAATTATGGCTTGTATCACGGGTGACCTGGCTGTGGGTGAAATTGTACGTGTGTCATGCTCGTAAAATATGATTTACTGTCTATGTCTTATTGATATAATCTAAGAATGAACAGGCCTCAGTAAATCAAACAAAATGAAAATGTTGATTGTGAAACAGCTGTATGGTACAGGGTGTATGCCCCTAGCGGTGTCAGGGGTTGGAACTGACTCAGGAAGAGTTTAGAGAGAGACATGCTGTTCTGGAGACATGACAGGAATCCAGGCTCTGCCCCCCTGCTGACAGAGCAGGACAGACTGGTTACACATACCTTCCCAATCACCCACACTGCTCTCACTCGCCCTGTTTTTTGTTTCTCTGAGATTCTTCCCAAATTCAAAACAAAATGCCATGAAGTCTTTCAATTACACATTTTACTAATAGCACAATCAACCTTTTTCTGGACAGTTCTGGTGGTGCTAGAATGATCAGAATTTGTCAGGCGAACCAGAATTATAATTTTATTTGTGTCTGGTTTCTAACAGATGGACTCAACCCGGGTTATTTTGTGTCCATCCCTGTCAGCTCTAACTCCCTGTCAGCTCTAACTCCCTGTCAGCTCTAACTCCCTGTCAGCTCTAACTCCCTGTCAGCTCTAACTCCCTGTCAGCTCTAACTCCCTGTCAGCTCTAACTCCCTGTCAGCTCTAACTCCCTGTCAGCTCTAACTCCCTGTCAGCTCTAACTCCCTGTCAGCTCTAACTCCCTGTCAGCTCTAACTCCCTGTCAGCTCTAACTCCCTGTCAGCTCTAACTCCCTGTCAGCTCTAACTCCCTGTCAGCTCTAACTCCCTGTCAGCTCTAACTCCCTGTCAGCTCTAACTCCCTGTCAGCTCTAACTCCCTGTCAGCTCTAACTCCCTGTCAGCTCTAACTCCCTGTCAGCTCTAACTCCCTGTCAGCTCTAACTCCCTGTCAGCTCTAACTCCTGTCAGCTCTAACTCCCTGTCAGCTCTAACTCCCTGTCAGCTCTAACTCCCTGTCAGCTCTAACTCCCTGTCAGCTCTAACTCCCAGCTGTCAGCTCTAACTCCCTGTCAGCTCTAACTCCCTGTCAGCTCTAACTCCCTGTCAGCTCTAACTCCCTGTCAGCTCTAACTCCCTGTCAGCTCTAACTCCCTGTCAGCTCTAACTCCCTGTCAGCTCTAACTCCCTGTCAGCTCTAACTCCCTGTCAGCTCTAACTCCCTGTCAGCTCTAACTCCCTGTCAGCTCTAACTCCCTGTCAGCTCTCCCTAACTCCCTCTAACTCCCTGTCAGCTCTAACTCCCTGTCAGCTCTAACTCCCTGTCAGCTCTAACTCCCTGTCAGCTCTAACTCCCTGTCAGCTCTAACTCCCTGTCAGCTCTAACTCCCTGTCAGCTCTAACTCCCTGTCAGCTCTAACTCCCTGTCAGCTCTAACTCCCTGTCAGCTCTAACTCCCTGTCAGCTCTAACTCCCTGTCAGCCCTCCCTGTCAGCTCTAACTCCCTGTCAGCTCTAACTCCCTGTCAGCTCTAACTCCCTGTCAGCTCTAACTCCCTGTCAGCTCTAACTCCCTGTCAGCTCTAACTCCCTGTCAGCTCTAACTCCCTGTCAGCTCTAACTCCCTGTCAGCTCTAACTCCCTGTCAGCTCTAACTCCCTGTCAGCTCTAACTCCCTGTCAGCTCTAACTCCCTGTCAGCTCTAACTCCCTGTCAGCTCTAACTCCCTGTCAGCTCTAACTCCCTGTCAGCTCTAACTCCCTGTCAGCTCTAACTCCCTGTCAGCTCTAACTCCCTGTCAGCTCTAACTCCCTGTCAGCTCTAACTCCCTGTCAGCTCTAACTCCCTGTCAGCTCTAACTCCCTGTCAGCTCTAACTCCCTGTCAGCTCTAACTCCCTGTCAGCTCTAACTCCCTGTCAGCTCTAACTCCCTGTCAGCTCTAACTCCCTGTCAGCTCTAGCTCCCTGTCAGCTCTAACTCCCTGTCAGCTCTAACTCCCTGTCAGCTCTAGCTCCCTGTCACCTCTAGCTCCCTGTCACCTCTAGCTCCCTGTCAGCTCTAGCTCCCTGTCAGCTCTAGCTCCCTGTCAGCTCTAGCTCCCTGTCAGCTCTAGCTCCCTGTCAGCTCTCATCCCCTATGTGAATGATGTGTGTTATTAGCTCATGTTTATCCAAAAGTAGAACTGCTCTCTTATACATTCCTATCTTATCTGAGAGAACCAGGGCCTCCAGTTTCTCCTCTGTCACAAAGCATTAACACACACAGTGAAAGTAGAGATGTTTTTCTTTGTGATAGTCGTACTGTATGTAACCTTTCAAGTAATCCATTGATCTGTGTGTTCTCAGTGGGTACCAAAGACCAGAAAGTACAGCTCTGTGACCTGAAGTCTGGCTCACGCATCCAGGTTTTGCAGGGTGAGAGCCACACACCCACCCCTATGTCTTACTATACTTGTGAGGACTTCAAAATCCTATTTTCCCTAAACCCAATTGAACCTTTATTTAACTAGGCAAGTCAGTTAAGAAACAAATTCTTATTTACAATGACAGCCTACCCCGGCCAAACCCGGACGATACTGGGCCAATTGTGCGCCGCCCTATGGGACTCCCAATCATGGCCGGATGTGATACAGCCTGGATTTGAACCAGGGATTGTAGTGACGCCTCTTGCACTGAGATGCAGTGCCTCAGACCACTGTGCCACTCGGGAGCGTAAACCTAACCCCCTAAGCCTAAAATAGCCTTTTTACAAGTGAGGCTTGGCAAAATGTCCTCACTTCTGAGTTTTATTTGGTTTACTTTTCTTGTGAGGACTTCTGGTACTCACAAGTATAGTAAAACGTGTCTACACTAACACACACTTCCACTGACTGTCCTTTCTATCCCTCAGGTCACAGAGGTGAGGTCCTATCTGTTCGATGGTCGCCAAGATATGAGCACATTTTAGCTACAGCCAGGTAGGCCGACCTACACCAAACCTGGAGAGATAAAACTACCTTGAAGGGCCATTAGATAAATGTCCCTCCCTCATTTCACGTCCAAGTATCATAGAAATTCCAATCAAGCTAGTGAAAGGGATTCCACTTTCTATTACCATAACTAGACTATCAGTATGTCACCTGAACTCATTAGCACACAGAGAGACTGAACCAGCCTCTATTCCCTGGAAATAACAATGCAGCATATGGCAGAGAGAGAGTACTCCGCTGGTTTATGCCAAATTAGATCTGATAATTAAACCGTTGGGATCAAATCACTGTCCCTTTGGACTGTAAGTGATTTGAAAAACAACTGAGCAGCATTTCAACTGCTACTGATAACAGTGAAGCACACTGTCTTTGAACATTTAGTATGGACTGAAATTCTTTTTTTTTTATATGGAGGACTGTTTTGAGGAAATTTGAGGCACTATTCTATAGCTGGATAATTTAAGGGATTGTGTTGTAGTGTTACGTTGTTGATGCCCAGTGACGTGAACCTTCATCTGCAGACCAATTAGGGGACGTTTATGTAAGGTTCATTTATATATCCCTATAAGGCCCCAGGGCACTGACACATGTCCCCTGAGGGATGGAAGGCTGTTGATTTTGGCTTCTCATGCGCTCTCTCTGTTGCTCTGTCTCTCTATCTCGATCTCTCGCTCTCTCTCTCAGTACTGACAGCAGGGTGTTGGTGTGGGATGTGCGTCGGGCCTCAGGGAGCCTGTCTCTGGATCAACAAGTCCAAGGCACATCAGACGGGGACAAGATGTCTCCAAGGCCTCATCAGAAGATGTCTACATGATAGTGAAAGCATCGTGATAACTGGGTCAAGAGAAGATGTCTACATGATAGTGAAAGCATCGTGATAACACTACATGATAGTGAAAGCATCCCGGGGTCTGAGAAGATGTCTACATGATAGTGAAAGCATCGTGATAACGGGGTCCTGAGAAGATGTCTACATGATAGTGAAAGCATCCCCAAGAGAAGATGTCTAACATGATAGGAAAGCATCCTGAGAAGATGTCTACATGATAGTGAAAGCATCGTGATAACTGGGTCAAGAGAAGATGTCTACATGATAGTGAAAGCATCGTGATAACGAGAAGATGTCTACATGATAGTGAAAGCATCGTGATAACGGGGTCCTGAGAAGATGTCTACATGATAGTGAAAGCATCGTGATAACTGGGTCAAGAGAAGATGTCCTGATAGAAGATGTCTCACTATGATAGTGAAAGCATCGTGATAACGGGTCAAGAGAAGATCTACATGAGAAGATGTCTACATGATAGTGAAAGCATCGTGATAACGGGGTCAAGAGAAGATGTCTACATGATAGTGAAAGCATCGTGATAACTGGGTCAAGAGAAGATGTCTACTGAGAAGATGTCTAACATGTCTATAGTGAAAGCATCGTGATAACGGGTCTACTGAGAAGATGTCTACATGATAGTGAAAGCATCGTGATGTCTACATGATAGTGAAAGCATCGTGATAACGGGGTCCTGAGAAGATGTCTACATGATAGTGAAAGCATCGTGATAACGGGGTCCTGAGAAGATGTCTACATGATAGTGAAAGCATCGTGATAACTGGGTCAAGAGAAGATGTCTACATGATAGTGAAAGCATCGTGATAACGGGGTCAAGAGAAGATGTCTACATGATAGTGAAAGCATCGTGATAACTGGGTCAAGAGAAGATGTCTACATGATAGTGAAAGCATCGTGATAACTGGGTCAAGAGAAGATGTCTACATGATAGTGAAAGCATCGTGATAACTGGGTCAAGAGAAGATGTCTACATGATAGTGAAAGCATCGTGATAACTGGGTCAAGAGAAGATGTCTACATGATAGTGAAAGCATCGTGATAACGGGGTCCTGAGAAGATGTCTACATGATAGTGAAAGCATCGTGATAACGGGGTCCTGAGAAGATGTCTACATGATAGTGAAAGCATCGTGATAACGGGGTCCTGAGAAGATGTCTACATGATAGTGAAAGCATCGTGATAACTGGGTCATGTCTAATGATAGTGAAAGCATCGGGATAACAAGAGAAGATGTCTACATGATGATATAACTGGGTCCTGAGAAGATGTCTAATGAGCATCGTGATAACGATGTCTAATGATAGTGAAAGCATCGTGGATAACTGGGTCAAGAGAAGATGTCTACATGATAGTGAAAGCATCGTGATAACGGGGTCAGAGAAGATGTCTACATGATAGTGAAAGCATCGTGATAACTCAGGGATGTCAAGATAGTGAAGATGTGATAACTGGGTCAAGAGAAGATGTCTACATGATAGTGAAAGCATCGTGATAACTGGGATCAAGAGAAGATGTCTACATGATAGTGAAAGCATTGTGATAACTGGGTCACAGAGAAGATGTCTACATGATAGTGAAAGCATCGTGATAACGGGTCCTGAGAAGATGTCTACATGATAGTGAAAGCATCGGGTAACAGAGATGTCTAATGATGTCTACATGATAGTGAAAGCATCGTGATAACTGGGTCAAGAGAAGATGTCTACATGATAGTGAAAGCATCGTGATGTCTAATGATAGTGAAAGCATCGGATAACTGGGTCAAGAGAAGATGTCTACATGATAGTGAAAGCATCGTGATAACTGAGGATCAAGAGAAGATGTCTCCTGAGAAGATGTCTATGATAGTGAAAGCATCGTGATAACGGGGTCCTGAGAAGATGTCTACATGATAGTGAAAGATGTCTATGATAGTGAAAGCATCGTGATAACTGGGTCAAGAGAAGATGTCTACATGATAGTGAAAGCATGATAACTGGGTCAAGATGTCTACATGATAGTGAAAGCATCGTGATAACTACATGATAGTGAAAGCATCGTGATAACTGGGTCAGAAAGATGTCTACATGATAGTGAAAGCATCGTGATAACTGGGTCATGTCTATGATAGTGAAAGCATCGTGATAACGAGAAGATGTCTACATGATATAACTGGGTCAAGAGAAGATGTCTACTATGATAGTGAAAGCATCGATGATAACGGGGTCAGAAGATGTCTACATGATGTCTGATAACGGGGTCATGTCTACATGATAGTGAAAGCTTCGTGATAACGGGGTCCTGAGAAGAGATAAAGGGTTGAGTGTCCTTTCCCCTTAAACAATAGCTATATTATCTCATTGGCATTTAATGACACGTGTGTGTGTGTGTATTTGCCAGTGAACACAGCCCATAATGGAAGGGTAAATGGCCTCTGCTTCACGGTCGACGGCCTCTACCTTCTCACCACGGGAACAGACGACCGCATGAGGCTGTGGAACAGTGCCAATGGAAAAAACACACTGGTAGGTTCTGTCTGTGTGTGTAAGAGGGTTACAGCGAGCGAGAGAGATGCAGAGAGTGAGAGAGGGTCAAAAATGTGTCTGGCGGGGATCCAATGGATGAGGGTGAGGACTAGGCTCTACCCCGAGGCCCTGTCCGAGTGTGCATACTTGTGTGTATGCACATTTCCTGCCCATCCCTGGAGTCCTTGTCTGGAACAGATAACATGGCGTGTGTGACTCTTCCAGGCCTTACCCTAAATGATCAGTAGCCATCCCTCTCTGTGACAGCGGCCTCCAGCACTAAGGGACATCATTGTGCCTCGAGCCCATTAACTTCCATACATAAACTTCCCCTCACTAACTGGGTCTGCAGGCGAAGGCCTCAAGCCTTTACATAATGGTCCTGTGCTGCTTTGGGTTAGGAGAAACAGTTTGCCTGCTTCCTGACTTGAAGACATATATCCCTTTTATACACTAAAATCCCACATGTCGGTATGTCTGAAGGGGGTAAGGAGTAAAAACATGGACAAATAAAAGCTAGCTGAAGACCAAGTCATGATTCCTGCATTTTCAGACCCTGTAACCAAAATACAGGAATGAATGGTGAATGGTTCTCTGCTTTTTTGCAGGTAAATTCATAAACACTTCCATTGTTTAATATTGCCCTAATTTGAACTGCAAACAGGTCCCATGGTTTAACAACACCCCCCACACCTCCCACTTATATTTATAAAAGGGGTATACCTGAAAATAAATGCTAAGGAAGGGGCTGTATGAAAGGGGGGTCATATAAACATTGCCTTATATTTTACAAGTAACATGCCACATCTTCTGCCTAAAATGAGTTATACAGTACATCTTTAAACAGTTCATCTCGACAAATCCGAGGGAAGCCCACTTTAGCTGGCGTGGTCCGTATCAGTACAACACATGTTGAGGTGTATATTTAACCGGGTTTATGAATTTTTCCATGCTTATCACCACTCTACATAATATTCTGTAGCAGGTTGATAGTTGAAGTGCTGTTCTACTGTTAGCTTGGTCATCTGTCCAACTGACCCTCCCAACTCCTCTCTGTCTCTCAGGTGAATTATGGGAAGGTGAGTAACGATAGCCGTAAGGGGTTAAAGATCACGGTGTCTCGTAGCTGCAGCCCGGAGTTTGTGTTTGTACCTTGTGGCAGCTCAGTGGCGGTGTACACTCTACACACCGGGGAACTCGTAACCATGCTAAGGGGACACTACAACAACGTGGACTGCTGCCAGTTCCACCCCGACTACCAGGTGACTGACTGTGTCTCTGTCTGCCCGTCTGTCTGTAGGTGCGTCCATCCTTTATGGCTATAGACTAATAAGAAATTACAGTGTTATTAACATCATTATGTTTGTTCATTATCAATACCTTACGTATGTTCATGTAAATCAGCTCATGTGACGTCATATTGTTCCTAAGTTGAACCAAGGTTTCTGAGGGTCCTATTCATTAGTGCACACTAGCAAACCATAGCAAAATGTTTTGTAATGGAAAACCCGGTAGGTCCCTCCCTGTTTTGACCCATTTGCTTCTGTTTCGTTCCCAATGAATATGACCCTAGCAGACCAGAGGCCTTGAAGGCCTTCTGTACATCACAGAGAATCATAACAAATTCCTATTCTACCCAGATTACCAGCGTCCTGCACGTAGATAGCTGACGCATTGTCAGTTTGTTATGGTACAGTTGGCACAGATATGACAACCTGCCTTGGGAGGTACGGAACACTGTGGCCTTTCACTAATGTTAATCGAAGAAGATACTGAATTGAGACAGCATCCCCTCTTTTGCATTTTCCTGTTAATGATTAAGGTTAGTATTTGTGACGAATGAGTGGATCTTTACATCTGTGTAGCGCAGGACGAGATCTGTTAGTTGCAGTGGGGGGTGTATTTGAGGTAGGCCACAGTAGGTAATTTACCCTCGAATAGATGATATATTAAAGTCAACATCCTCATGTAAAGCTATTAGCCATGGCCTAGTCACAGGGGTATGAAAAACAATTGGGCCTTAATGATTATAAAGGTGAAGGCCAGAAATTAGTTTGTTCTCTTTTATGGAGAGTTTTGTTTACTTGTCAAAGTACTGCAATGGGAGGTTTGTTGAAGAACGGGGTAGTGCTATGTCATATAATCCGATAATCTACTTTTACGAAGGCGTCTCTTTCTGTTCTTCACTCCAACTGCTATACCACATAAAGGCTAATAAATTCCCTAATACATTATTATACAGTTTCCGTAGTATCTCATTGTAATGCATATCTTACTCATGCACATCGCCTTTCATATCACAGTAGTATTTGTGTTAGACATTAGTTCTGCTGTTAGAGTATATCCGTCTAATGTTCTACTTATTAAACCTGTACGAATGTGGCAGAGCAACTTTGAGTGTTTGTTTATTGGAAAGAACCCATAGTTCTGGAATGTCTTTTTGCTTCTTGTCTTTTGAAGTAGGCTAATGCCACATTTGACATTTTAGTCATTTAGCAGACACGTTTATCCAGAGCGACTTACAGGAGTAATTAGGGTTGAGTGCCTTGCTCAAGGGCACATCGACTGATTTAATTTCATTTATTATAATATATATTTTTCTTCTTCACCTAGTCGGCTTAGGGATTCGAGCCAGCGACCTTTCGGTTATTGGCCCAACACTCTCAACCGCTAGGCTACCTGCCACGCAAAAATACACCTCTTCAAATGATTGGCACATTTGGACTTTATGAACTTCTATTGGTTGTTTTCCTGGATGATGATTGTCATTGTTTTGAGTCTAGTGTTTCATAAGGTAGACACTGCTGTAATAACTATGTACTTCCTCCCGCCATCAACACTGATACTTCCCCAACATGCTGCCATTGCAACAGTTTTCAGCTGTGCTATCATAATTGCAAAAGGGTTTTCTAATGATCAGTTAGCCTTTTAAAATGCTAAACTTGGATTAGCTAACACAACGTGCCATTGGAACACAGGACTGATGGTTGCTGATAATGGGCTTCTGTACACCTATGTAAATATTCCATAAACATTTTGCAGTTTCCAGCTACAATAGTCATTTACAACATTAACAATATCTACACTGTATTTCTGATCAATTTGATGTTATTATAATGGACAAAAAAATGTGCCTTTCTTTCAAAATCAAAGACATTTCTAAGTGACCCCAAACTTTTGAACGATAGTGTATATATAGATAAATATATGGCTCTGGCCAGGACGTAAAGAGCACAGAGTATTCTTCTGTGTGTTTCCAGGAGCTGTACAGCGGGGGTAAAGACTGTAACATCCTAGCCTGGGTTCCTGTTGTACGACCACCAGACGTGGAAGAAGAAGGGACAGCCGCCAAGGTAGGAGGCTGCATAGCAGGAACAATTTAAAGCACATTTGGGGGGTAGTAATTATACGCAGGTCCCTGTTCTTGTTCTAAAACGCTGTCACATTACCAGACTAATAGACAGGCATCTAGCCCTTTTTATTTGATACCAGTACATTTACATTTTAGACATTTAGCAGACGCTCTTTTCCGGAGTGATCAATCAATCAAATGTATTTATAAAGCCCTTTTTACATCAGCCCATGTCACAAAGTGCTATACAGAAACCCAGCCTAAAACCCCAATCCGCAAGGAATGCTGATGTAGAAGCACAGTGGCTAGGAAAATCTCCCTAGAAAGGCAGGAACCTAGAAAGAAACCTAGAGAGGAACCAGGCTCTGAGGGGTGGCCAGTTCTCTTCTGGCTGTGCCGGGTGGAGATTATAACGGTACATGGCCAAGATGTTCCAACGCTCATAGATAATCAGCAGGGTCAGATAATAATTACAGTGGTTGTAGAGGGTGCAACAGGTCAGCAGCTCAGGAGTAAATGTCAGTTGGCTTTTCTTAGCCAATTATTCAGAGTTAGAGACAGCAGGTGCGGTAGAGAGCGAGAGTCGAAAACAGCAGCTCCGGGACAAGGTAGCACGTCCAGTGAATAGGTCATGGCTCCATAGGTCAGGGTTCCATAGCCGCAGGTGACCCCGTCTGGCTATACCCCCGAGCAGGGCCAACCAGGCAGGATATAACCCCATCCATTTTGCCAAAGCACAGCCCGCACACCACTAGAGTATTACCCATGAAGATCTCCCCCACGGCACGAATCCGAGGGGGGCGCCAACCCAGACAGGAAGATCACATCAGAGACTCAACCCGCTCAAGTGGAAGGAGGTTTTCTCCTAGGGACGGCTTGGAAGAGCACCAGTAAGCCAGTGACTCAGCCCCCATAATAGGGTTAGAGGCAGAGAATCCCAGTGGAGAGAGGGGAACCGGCCAGGCAGAGACAGATGGTTCGTCGCTCCATTGCCTTTCCATTCACCTTCACACCACTGGGCCAGACTACACTCAATCATAGGACCTACTGAAGAGATCTCTTCAATAAAGACTTGAAGGTCGAGTCTGAGTCTGCGTTTCTCACATGGGTAGGCAGACCATTCCATTAAAATGGAGCTCTATAGGAGAAAGCCTTGCCTCCAGCTGTTTGCTTAAAAATTCTAGGGACAATAAGGAGGCCTGCATCTTGTGACCGTAGCGTACGTGTAGGTATGGCAGGACCAAATCGGAAATGTACAGTGGGGCAAAAAAGTATTTAGTCAGCCACCAATTGTGCAAGTTCTCCCACTTAAAAATATGAGAGAGGTCTGTAATTTTCATCATAGGTACACTTCAACTATGACAGACAAAATGAGAAAAAAAATCCAGAAAATCACATTGTAGGATTTTTAATGAATGTATTTGCAAATTATGGTGGAAAATAAACTTTTGTTATTGACCAAATACTTATCTCAATACTTTGTTATAGACCCTTTGTTGGCAATGACAGAGGTCAAACGTTTTCTGTAAGTCTTCACAAGGTTTTCACACACTGTTGCTGGTATTTTTTCCCATTCCTCCATGCAGATCTCCTCTAGAGCAGTGATGTTTTGGGGCTGTTGCTGGGCAACATTGTCATGCTGAAAGACCCAGCCACGTTTCATCTTCAATGCCCTTGCTGATGGAAGGAGGTTTTCACTCAAAATCTCACGATACATGGCCCCATTCATTCTTTCCTTTACACGGATCAGTCGTCCTGGTCTCTTTGCAGAAAAACAGCCCCAAAGCATGATGTTTCCACCCCCATGCTTCACAGTAGGTATGGTGTTCTTTGGATGCAACTCAGCATTCTTTGTCCTCCAAACACGACGAGTTGATTTTTACCAAAACGTTTTATTTTGGTTTCATCTGACCATATGACATTCTCCCAATCTTCTTCTGGATCATCCAAATGCTCCCTAGCAAACTTCAGACGGGCCTGGACATGTACTGGCTTAAGCAGGGGCACACGTCTGGCACTGCAGGATTTGAGTCCCTGCCGGCGTAGTGTGTTACTGATGGTAGGCTATGTTACTTTGGTCCCAGCTCTCTGCAGGTCATTCACTAGGTCCCCCCGCGTGGTTCTGGGATTTTTGCTCACCGTTCTTGTGATCATTTTGACCCCATGGGGTGAGATCTTGCGTGGAGCCCCAGATTGACGGAGATTATCAGTGGTCTTGTATGTCTTCCATTTCCTAATAATTGCTCCCACAGTTGATTTCTTCAAACCAAGCTGCTTACCTATTGCAGATTCAGTCTTCCCAGCCTGGTGCAGGTCTACAATTTTGTTTCTGGTGTCCTTTGACGGCTCTTTGGTCTTGGCCATAGTGGAGTTTGGAGTGTGACTGTTTGAGGTTGTGGACAGGTGTCTTTTATACTGATAACAAGTTCAAACAGGTGCCATTAATACAGGTAACGAGTGGAGGACAGAGGAGCCTCTTAAAGAAGTACAGGTCTTTGGGAGCCAGAAATCTTGCTAGGTGACCAAATACTTATACTTATTTCCCACCTTAATTTTTTTTCTTCTAATTTTGTCTGTCATAGTTGAAGTGTACCTATGATGAAAATTACAGGCCTCTCTCATCTTTTTAAGTGGGAGAACATGCACAATTGGTGGCTGACTAAATACTTTTTTGCCCCACTGTAGATAGGAGCAAGCCCATGTAATGCTTTGTAGGTTAGCAGTAAAACCTTGAAATCAGCCCTAGCCTTAACAGGAAGCCAGTGTAGAGAGGCTAGCACTGGAGTAATATGATCACAGTTTTTGGTTCTAGTCAAGATTCTAGCAGCCGTGTTTAGCACTAACTGAAGTTTATTTAGTGCTTTCTAGAAGTGACAAAAGCATGGATTAATGTTTCTGCATAATTTTTGGACAGAATGTTTCTGATTTTTACAATGTTACATAGATGGAAAAAAGCTGTCCTTGAAACAGTCTTGATATGTTCGTCAAAAGAGAGATCAGGGTCCAGAGTAACACAGAGGTCCTTCAGTTTTATTTGAGACGACTGTACAACCATCAAGATTAATTGTCAGATCCAACAGAATATCTCTGTTTCTTGGGACCTAGAACAAGCATCTCTGTTTTGTCCAAGTTTAAAAGTAAAACATTTGCCACCATCCACTTCCTAATGTCTGAAACACAGACTTCCAGGGAGTGCAATTTTGGGGCTTCACCATGTTTCATCAAAATGTACAGCTGTGTATTGTCCGCATAGCAGTGAAAGTTAACATTATGTTTCTGAATGACATCACCAAGAGGTAAAATATATAGTGAAAAGAATAGTGGTCCTAAAACGGAACCTTGAGGAACACCGAAATGTACAGTTGATTTGTCAAAGGACAAACCATCCACAGAGACAAACTAATATATTTCCGATAGATAATATCTAAACCAGATCAGAACTTGTCCGTGTAGACCAATTCGGGTTTCCAATCTCTCCAAAAGAATGTGGTGATAGATGGTATCAAAAGCAGCACTAAGGTCTAGGAGCCCGAGGACAGATACAGAGCCTTTGTCTGCCATTAAAAGGTAATTTACCACCTTCACGATTGCAGTCTCAGTGCGATGATGGGGTCTAAAACCTGACTGAAGCATTTCATATACATTGTCAGTTTTTAGGAAGGCAGTGAGTTGCTGCGTAACAGCTTTTCTACAATTTTTTTAGAGGAATAGCAGACAGACTTCACTTTTGTGCACACAGAAATTAGATCATAGGGGTTGTGGCTTGTGCTGCACCAAGCTAGGGTAACTCGGTACACACACAGCCAGGCTGGCTCAGCTTGGCTACATTCCCCAGGTGCTGATGAAATTATGTCTATAGGCATCTTCAGCCAGCTCCAAAAGCAGCTTCACCAGTTCTATTTAGTTTGGGAAACAGAATAATAATTGCTTGCTTGCACTTGGGAAATGTTTTTAATGCTTTCCTGATTACTCAATCGCTTTAACTCAAAACAACATGACAGCGAGAGAGTAGTGAGTTGAGAGTATTTTACTGAATGTATTTCTCCATCCCAGGGTGGGAGCCAGGCTACGGTGAATCCTGCTTTTGAAGACGCATGGAGCAGTGATGAGGACTGATGCATAAGCACAACTGTACAGCCCTACTCCATCGAACATAGCTTTAGGAATCTCATCATGGTGCTAGCTTTAGGAATCTCATCATGGTGCTAGCTTTAGGAATCTCATCATGGTGCTAGCTTTAGGAATCTCATCACGGTGCTAGCTTTAGGAATCTCATCATGGTGCTAGCTTCAGGAATCTCATGCAATACTTTTTTTTTTAAACTACAAATGCAGTTTAACATCTACTGTGGAGTTGGAGAATGAACCTTAATAGACTTTGAATCTCTGTTGTGATATCTGATTTATCTTTTATTTTTATAAACAAAATGGAAATCTACACTGAGTGTATGAAACATTAGGAACACCTTCCTAATATTCATTTGCATCCCCTTTTGCCCTCAGAACAGCCTCAATTTGTAGGGGCACCTCTACAGGTGTCGAAATCGTTTCACAGGGA
The DNA here is from genome assembly GCF_023373465.1 of Oncorhynchus keta. Classification (NCBI taxonomy): domain Eukaryota; kingdom Metazoa; phylum Chordata; class Actinopteri; order Salmoniformes; family Salmonidae; genus Oncorhynchus; species Oncorhynchus keta. Next base: position 31,521,979 of record NC_068445.1, read on the forward strand.
TGCTGGCTCATGTTGACTCCAACCCACAGTTGTGTTAATTTAGCTGGACGTCCTTTGGGTGTTGGACCATTCTTGATACACACGGGAAACTGTTAAGTGTGAAAACCCATCTGCGTTGCAGTTATTGACACACTCAAACCGGTGTGCCTGGCACCTACTGTCAGCAGCATACTGTCAGCAGCATACTGTCAGCAGCATACTGTCAGCAGCATACTGTCAGCAGCATACTGTCAGCAGCATACTGTCAGCAGCATACTGTCAGCAGCATACCATCCTGCATCCCACTGCTGCCTTGCCTCTGAAGCTAAGCAGGGTCGGTCCTGGTCAGTCCCTGGATGGGAGATCAGATGCTGCTGGAAGTGGTGTTGGAGGGCCAGTAGGGGGCACTCTTCCATCTGGTCTATCTATCCCAATACCACAGGGGAGTGATTGGGGACATTGCCCTGTGTAGGGTGCTGTCTTTCGGGTGGGACTTTAAATGGGTGTCCTGAATCTTTGTGGTCATTAAAAATCCCATGCACTTATCGTAAGAGTAGGGGTGTTAACCCTGTTGTTCTGACTAAATTCCCAACCTGGCCCCACCTAATCATCCCCCTCATTCCTAATTGGCAGATATCACTCCTCACCTCTCCAGCTGATGTGTGGTGCGCGTTCTGGCACAAAAATGGCCGCCGTGCATCACCCAGGTGGATTCTACACGTTGGTGGTAGATGAGGTGAGTTTCCCCATACTATGTGAAGAGCTTTGAGTAACTCTGTTTGTAGAAAAGCGCTATATAATTCCAATCAATTATTAATTACCATACCCCATTCAAAGGCACTTCAATCTTTTGTCTCCCCCATTCACCCTCTGAATGTTAAACGTACACAACCCATGTCTCAATTGTCTCAAGGCTTAAAAATCCTTCTTTAACCTGTCTCCTTCCCTTCATCTACACTGATTGAAGTGGATTTAACAGGTGACATCCATAAGGGCTCTTAGCTTTCAGCTGAATTTATCTGGTCAGTCTATGACATGGAAAGAGCAGGTGTCCCTAATGTTTTGTACACTCGGTGTATGGTGTTGATGATTTGTGCTTTAAAACCTATGGATGGGTATCTGCACTGTACATTGAGCTGTATAATCTGTTTCTATTGTCTGCCTTTGCCGCAACATGTACATTGTACTTTACATGGTGTTAAAATCAGCTTTCCATTATTCCAATGATGACCAGAGTAAAACCAGCTGAACTGGAGCCAAACCTTTCCTCATAGCGTCTTTGAACATGACGTTCAAGAGACCCACCTTTCCGTCATCAATTCACACAGAAATATTTGTCAGCCATGTCTCTCTGTCTCTCCCCTACATTTGCATGATTTATCCTGTTGTCATTGCTAAAACCAGCTCTGTATTGTTGTTGTTAGACGTGATACTGAAATCAGACTCACTTTCTCTCCTACTGGCAGCCTCATGTTTACATATGATTGGCTTGAAGGGCATTATTTCCCTATAACTCACGGCATATTTGCATGGTAGAATGTTCATGGTTCAATGGCCATAGTTCATCTATGGCAAAAGTCGAATTGAAAACATTGGTTTTGTTGTATTCCAAATGGCAAGCTAGGACGGATGATTTGGTTAGCTATAGTAAACTTGCTAGCTACTTCAGTGGATGTTGAACACATTTCTAGCGACAAATATGTTAAAGTATAGCCATTGTATAATGGAGATAATCAACTCGGGGCTCTATGCGTTCTCTGGATAATAACACAACTCTGTGGAAGGTCAGTTCCACTCTGCATGGAACACACCTGCCACGTCATTCTTTATTTTCCATAGAACGTATGGCCTCTCTTTGATAGGCCCTAGGAAACCCGACCTATCAGTCCCGAGATTCCAGCAAAAGTCAACTTTTCATTTATCTGACGTTAATTTATCTGTAGCCCTTATATTTAGCCTCACAATTAAGTGTTTTACAGTTTTCTTTTCAGGATAACCAGATCTACGGTTGCGTTCATGGGTTTTGTTGACATGTCAATAAAAAATATTCCGCCAAAAACATTGAAATGAATTTAAAAATGAATTGATATGAATGCTGTAAGTACTGAAATTGTTTGCTCACTGAGAAATTAATATAAATATCCAACCAGTCAGTGACAACTGTGTGGAGTTTGACAGCAATTGTAAGCTTATTACAGTATTATAAACACTATGTCCAAGGATTTGGTATGCTCTTCTATGTAGAACATTTGACACTTTTTCCTCATGCATGTATGATATAATTTCACTGCTTGAGACACCCAGAGGTGTTTGTTGTACACTATATATACAAAAGTTTGTGGAGCCCTTCAAATTAGTGGATTCATCCATTTCAGCCCCACCTGTTGCTGACAGTTGTTTGCATTGCTGTGTGCCCAATTTTAATCTCCATAGACAAACATTTGCAGTAGACTGGCCTTACTGAAGAGCTCAGTAACTTTTAATTTCAAAGTGGCACCATCATAGGATGCCACCTTTCCAACAAGTCAGTTCATAACATTTCTGCCCCGGTCAATTGTAAGTGCTGTTATTGGGAAGTGGAAACATCTAGGATCAACAACGGCTCAGCCATGAAGTGGAAGGCCACACAACAGGACCGGCGAGTGCTGAAACGTGTCCTCGGTTACAACACTACCCAGGCCCTGCGTGTCCCCAGGTACCCTCATTTGTTGACTTCTGTGATCAAAAAAGCCTTGGTTTCATGCATGATAACATCAGAAGCCTCCTCCCTAAGTTTGTTTTACTCACTGCTTTAGCACACTCTGCCAACCCTGATGTCCTTGCCGTGTCTGAATCCTGGCTTAGGAAGGCCACTAAAAATTCTGAGATTTCCATACCCAACTACAACATTTTCCGTCAAGATAGAACTGCCAAAGGGGGAGGAGTTGCAATCTACTGCAGAGATAGCCTGCAAAGTAATGTCATACTTTCCAGGTCTATGCCCAAACAGTTCGAACTTCTAATTGTAAAAATTAATCTCTCCAGAAATAAGTCTCTCACTGTTGCTGCCTGTTATCGACCCCCCAGCTGTGCCCTGGACACCATATGTGAATTCCTCGCCCCCAATCTAGCTTCAGAGTTCGTTCTGTTGGGTGGCCTAAACTGGGACATGCTTAACACCCCAGCAGTCCTACAATCTAAGCTAGATGCCCTCAATCTCACAGAAATCATCAAGGAACCCACCAGGTACAACCCTAAATCCGTAAACATGGCCACCCTCATAGACATTATCCTGACCAACTTGCCCTCCAAATATACCTCTGCTGTTTTCAATCAGGATCTGCGATCACTGCCTCATTGCCTGTATCCGCTATGGGTCTGCGGTCAAACGACCACCCCTCATCACTGTCAAACGCTCGGGTATCCTGGAAGAATATTGACCTCATCCCGTCAGTCGAGGATGCCTGGTCGTTCTTCAAAAGTAATTTCCTCACCATCTTAGATAAGCATGCCCCTTTCAAAAAAATGCAGAACTAAGAACAGATATAGCCCTTGGTTCACTCCAGGCCTGACGGCCCTTGACCAGCACAAAAACATCCTGTGGCGGACCGCAATGGCATCAAATGGTCCCTGCGATATGCAACTGTTCAGGGAAGTCAGGAACCAATACACACAGTCAGTCAGGAAAGCAAAGGCTAGCTTTTTTTAAGCAGAGATTTGCATCCTGTAGCCCCGACTCCAAAACATTTTGGGACACTGCAAAGTCCATGGAGAACAAGAGCACCTCCTCCCAGCTGCCCACTGCACAGAGGCTAGGTAACACGGTCACCACCGATAAATCCATGATAAACAAACATTTCGATAAGCATTTCTCTACGGCTGGCCATGCCTTCCTCCTTGCTACTCCAACCCTGGCCAACAGCTACACCCTCCCCCCGTAGCTACTCGCCCGAGCCTCTACGCAGACGACACCATTCTGTATATTTCTGGCTTTCCTTGGACACTGTGCTAACTAACCCTCAAACAAGCTTCAATGCCATACCACACTCCTTCCGTGGTCTCCAACTGCTCTTAAACGCTAGTAAAACCAAATGTGTGCTTTTTAACCGTTCGGTGCACGTACCTGCATGCCCGACAAGCATCATCACCCTGGACGGTTCTGAACCAGAATATGTGGACAACTATAAATACCTAGGTGTCTGGCTAGACTGTAAACTCTCCTTCCAGACTCATATTAAACATCTCCAATTCAAAATCAAATCTAGAATCAGCTTTCTATTTCACAACAAAGCCTCCTTCACTCATGCTGCCAAACTTACCCTCGTAAAACTGACTATCCTACCGATCCTCGACTTTGGCGATGTCATGTACAAAATAGCTTCCAATACTCTACTCAGCAAACTGGATGCAGTCTATCACCATCCGTTTTGTTACCAAAGCCCCTTATACCACCCACCACTTGTTGATAATAGGATATGTAGAAGGGCGAGCCGGTCAAGGATCGATTCAGACAAGGTGGTAAAATTGTACGACAAGCGACAGTTTATTCAGAGTGAAGATATCTGGTACTCGGAAATACGGCCCTTCCGTTAGCTCGACAGAACCAGCAGGAAAGAGAGCGAGTTAACCGCAACACACACAATTTATACAGAACAGAAAGTAGGTTGATTCTAGAAGATCGGTTCTTCGGATTGGTTCAGGCTGGGGGTAGTCTTCTTGCATTGGCTCAGCTGGGCCGTCCGTCACTCTAGAATCCCGCCGTCACACAATGTTCAGCTAACAAAGGAGATTTGGTGTGTGCGCTGTGTGAAAGCTATCCTGTATGGGACTTAACATGTTTCACTGTGAAAATACGTTGTCTCAGTTACAGCAATGTAATAGCAGCAAGCTGGTCACCTGCATAAGAAATAGCACTTCCTAACACACTGCAACCTGTATGCTCTGGAGATTTATATTTCCTTCGCTAACTTTAAACATCAGCTATCTGAGCTGCTAACCGATCGCTGCAGCTGTACATAGTCCATCTGTAAATAGCCCACCCAATCTACCTACCTCATCCCCATACTGTTTTTTATTTACTTCTCTATCTCTACTTGCACATCATCATCTGCTCATTTATCACTCGTGTTAATCTGCTAAATTGTAATTCTTCGCTATTATGGCCTATTTATTGCCTACCTCCTCATGCCTTTTGCACACACTGTATGTAGACTTTATTTCTTTCTACTGTGTCATTGACTTGTTTGTGTTATTGGCTTGTTTATTGTTTATTCCATGTGTAACTCTGCGTTGTTGTCTGTGTCACACTGCTTTGCTTTATCTTGGCCAGGTCACAGGTGTAAATGAGAACTTGTTCTCAACTAGCCTACCTGGTTAAATAAAGGTGAAATATATATATATATATATATATAAAATAATTTTTAAAAAGCTACCGAGTTCCAATCTGCCTCTGGAAGCAACGTCAGCACAATAACTGTTCGTCGGGAGTGCCACGTCTTGACATTAGTTCCTTTTTTATGTCTCTATTTTAGTGTGGTCAGGGCGTGAGTTGGGGTGGGCTTTTGATGTTTTTGTTTTGTATTTCTGCTTTTATCCTGGTATTGTTCCCAATCAGAGGTGGCTGTCAATCGTTGTCTCTGATTGAGAACCATACTAAGGTAGCCTGGGTTCCCACTATGATTTGTGGGTAGTTGTTTTGTGTATGTCACCTGACAGAACTGTTTCATTTCTTCCTTTCACTTTGTTATTTTGTTTTGTGTGTTCAGTTTAATAAATGAACATGGACACTTACCACGCTACATATTGGTCCGATCCTTCCTACTCCTCCTCAGACGACGAAGAGATTCGTTACAGGGAGCTTCATGAAATGGGTTTTCATGGCCCCAAGCATACTTCCAAAGTTGTGGTAAAATGGCTTAAGGACAACAAAGTCAAAGTATTGGAGTGGCTATCACAAAGCCCTGACCTCAATCCTATAGAAGATTTGTGGGCAGAACTGAAACAGCGTGTGCGAACAAGGATGCCTACAAACCTAACTCTGTTACACCAGCTCTGTCAGGAGGAATGGCCCAAAATTCACCCAACTTATTGTGGGAAGCTTGTGGAAAGCTACCCGAAACATTTGACACAAGTTAAACAATTTAAAGGCAATGCCACCAAATACTAATTGAGTGTGTAAGCTTATGACGCACTGGGAATGTGATGAAGGAAATAAAAGCTGAAAAAAATTATTCTCTACTATTATTCTGACATTTCACATTGTTAAAATAAAGTTGTGATCCTAACTGACCTAAGACAGGAAATGTTTACTAGAATTAAATGTCAGGAATTGTGAAAAACTGAGTTTAAATGTATTTGGCTAAGGTGTATGTAAACTTCCGACTTCAACTATAATATATATATATACTACCGTTCAAAAGTTTGGGGTTACTAAGAAATAAATAGTACCCACAAAACACCAGTCTCAACGTCAACAGTGAAGAGGCTACTCCGGGATCCTGGCCTTTTAGGCAGAGTTGCAAAGAAATAGCCATATCTCAGACTGGCCAATAAAAAGAAAAGATTAAGATAGGCAAAAGAACACAGCCATCGGACAGAGGAACTCTGACTAGAAGGCCAGCATCCCAGAGTCGCCTCTTCACTGTTGATGTTGAGACTGGTGTTTTTTTGCGGGTACTATTTAATGAAGCTGCCAGTTAAGGACTTGTGAGGTGTCTATTTTTCAAACTCGACACTCTAAGGTACTTGTCCTCTTGCTCAGGTGAACACCGGGGCCTTACCACTCCTCTTTCTATTCTGGTTAGAGCCAGTTTGCACTGTTCTGTGAAGGGAGTAGTACACAGCGTTGTACGAGATCTTCAGTTTCTTGGTAATTTCTTGCATGGAATAGCCTTCATTTTGCAGAACAAGAATAGACTAACGAGTTTCAGAGGAAAGTTTTATTTGTTTCTGGCCATTTTGAGCCTGTAATCGAACCCACAAATGCTGATGTGGCCAGTTTTATTGCCTCTAATCAGGACAACAGTTTTCAGCTGTGCTAACATCATTAGAAAACCCTGTAGCAATTATCAATTAGCTTTTTACAATTATAAACTTGGATTAGCTAACACAATGTGCTATTGGAACACAGGAGTGATGATTGCTGATAGTGGGCCTCTGTACGTCTATGTAGATATTCCATTAATAATAATCAGTTTCCAGCTACAATAGTCAGTTACAACATCAACAATGTCTACACTGTATTTCTGATCAATTTGATGTTAATGGACAAAAAATGTGCTGTTTTTAAAAAAACAAGGACAATTCTAAGTGACCCAGAACTTTTGAACAGTTGTGTATATATTTTTTAATAGCAATATATAAATCAAATTGATGTGAGCTCATTGGAAATACTTTTTGCGGTTGATCAGCTTCTGTTCTGTGGGTGACAGTGTGCTCTTATCGAAGGATGGGTCCTGGCCTTTCGAGGGCCTGTAGATCTGGGGGGGACGTGTGGTCTGCTGGTCACTGGGATGACAACCCAACTTGGGAGGGGCTTTGGTGGGTGGAGTAGAGAACATTTGGAGGGTTACTTAGTATCATTGCAAATATCATTGTACAGCTATATGGATACTCAATCACTATGGTACTTTTTAATGGTAAATTTACAAACATATATTATGATGAATAGATTTGACATATCTCATTATGGTGAAATAAGTCTAGCCAGTTATAATAGTAATGGCTTAGCAGATAGTAATAAAATCAATATTTACCTGGCTCAAAGAGAAGGAATATAATATATATTGTTTACAGGAAACTCATTCAACGATTTTAGATGGTGAGTGGAAAATGGACTGGAGGGGTGAAATATACTTCTCCCATGGGCAAAGAAACTCAAAAGGTGTGATGAAAATAATTAACAGTAAATTTGATCTGAATGTGCAAATAGTCCAAACAGATCCGCAAGGTAGATGGACCATTTTAAATATGTTATTGACCCATAAACTGATATGGCTCATTAACCTTTACAGACCAAACAATGATGATCCACGCTTCTTTTAAAATCTATATAATAAATGATCAACCCTGCAAGCAATACAAGACTAGTATTATGGTGGGAGATTATAATACTGTTTTAAATACCTCAATGGACCGTAAAGGAAATCACACTACAAACTATCACCCTCATGCTCTTAAGGAAATCATTAATTAATGGCATGGATATATTGGAACTAGTGGATATTTGGAGGCTTAAATATCCTGACCAAGTGAGATATACAGTACATGGCTGAGGCTCAATCAAGCTAGTCGTCTTGACTTATTTATTATGTCATCCTTGTTGGTACCAAAAGTGAAAAAAGTGTTGATAGGGGATAAAATGCGGTCGGACCATCAGATAATTGGCATATACATTACTCTACCTGAATTTCTACGTGGGCAGGGATATTGGAAATGTCATCAAAGCCTATTGGATGATAAAAACAAGTTAACTAGGACATAGGAATTTATAACTGAATTGTTCTAAATCCGCTTATTGTATGGGACACTTTTAAATGTGCATTTAGAGGTCATGCAATTCAGTACTAATTCATTAATAACCAAAAGCAATTTAGGTAAAAGGAGTCCATACCAACAAAGGAAATGGGTCTAATAGAACAGATAGATAGCAATAACAACTGTACCATAGAGGCTAAGAATAAGTTAGAGGAAAAACAAAAAAATGGAGGATAATAATAAATCAAACTGGATGGGATATGGGGAACAATTTAACATAGAAATGCTACCAAAAATAATTTACTGAAACTTGTTACAAATGACAGTCACCTATGATTCACCAAATTATATTTTGAAAGTGGAAGCAAAGTACTTTAACCATATGTTTTCATTTCAGTCTCCTCCATCTCCTCTAACCAAAACTATTTTTTCTATTAAATATGTCAAATGAACAGCCGTACAGAACGACTCATGTGAAGGTGAAATTACAGAGGATGAACTTCTTGATGCAATTAAAGCCTTTAAGTCTGGGAAAACTCCAGGGCTGGATGGCATATCAGTTGAGGTGTGAGGACCGTTTTAACCACTCCTTTGTAAATGGTAGATTATCAGACACCCAAGAAGGTCTGATATTGATTATTACTGAAACAGGATAGAAGTGCGAAATATTAAGAATCAGTCGACTTAAAAAATTGGAGTCCCCTTACACTTCAGTGTTGCGATGCAAAATGTATAGTGCATAGAATTAAGAAAGGTATTATCAGACATTATTCATTCTAATCAGACTGTTTTTTTTACATGGACATATATTGTAGATAATATAAGGCAAGTACTAGAAACAATAGATCACTATGAAAAATCTGGGAAACCAGGCCTGCTATTCATAGCAGACTTTGAAAAGGCTTTTGATAAAGTATCACTGGAGTTAATATATAAATGCCTGGAACATTTCAATTTTGGAGAATCTCTTATAAAATGGGTTAAAATCATGTATAGTAACCCTAGGTATAAAATAGTAAATAATGGCTACTTCTCAGAAAGTTTTAAAGTGTTGAGGAGTAAAACAAGGTTGTCCACTATCGGCATATCTATTTATTATGGCCCTCGAAATGTTAGCTATTAAAATCAGATCCAACAATAATATCAAGGGATTAGAAATACAGGGCTTAAAAACAAAGGTGTCATTGAAAACTGATGATTCGTGTTCTTTTAACTCCACAATTTGGATCATTCCACAGCCTCATAGAGGATCTACAAGTTAGGGGAAAAAGGTATTTGATCCCCTGATGATTTTGTATGTTTGCCCACTGACAAATAAATGATCAGTCTATCATTTTAATGGTAGGTTTATTTGAACAGTGAGAGACAGAATAACAACGAAGTCCAGAAAAAAACGCATGTCAAAAATTTTACAAATTGATTTGCATTTTAATGAGAGAAATAAGTATTTGACTCCTCTGCAAAACATGACTTAGTACTTGGTGGCAAAACCCTTGTTGGCAATCAGAGGTCAGACGTTTCTTGTAGTTAGCCACCAGGTTTGCACATCTCAGGAGGGATTTTGTCCCACTCCTCTTTGCAGATCTTCTCCAAGTCATTAAGGTTTCGAGGCTGACGTTTGTCAACTCGAACCTTCCACAGATTCTCTATGGCATTAAGGTCTGGAGACTGGCTAGGTAACTCCAGGACCTTAATGTGCTTCTTCTTGAACCACTCCTTTGTTGCCTTGGCCGTGTGTTTTGGGTCATTGTCATGCTGGAATACCCACCCACGACCCATTTTCAATGCCCTGGCTGAGGGAAGGAGGTTCTCACCCAAGATTTGACGGTACATGGCCCCGTCCATCGTCCCTTTGATGTGGTGAAGTTGTCCTGTCCCCTTAGCAGAGAAACACCCCAAAGAATAATGTTTCCACCTCCATGTTTGACAGTGTGGATGGTGTTCTTGGGGTCATAAGGTAGCATTCCTCCTCCTCCAAACATGGCGAGTTGAGTTGATGCCAAAGAGCTCCATTTTGGTCTCATCTGACCACAACACTTTCACTCAGTTGTCCTCTGAATCATTCAGAAGTTCATTGGAAAACTTCAGACGGGTATGTATATGTGCTTTCTTGAGCAGGGGGAAACCTTGCGGGCGCTGCAGGATTTCAGTCCTTCATGGAGTAGTGTTACCAATTGTTTTCTTGGTGACTATGGTCCCAGCTGCCTTGAGATCATTGACAAGATCCTCCCGTGTAGTCCTGGGCTGATTCCTCACCGTTCTCATGATCATTCCAACTCCACGAGGTGAGATCTTGCACGGAGCCCCAGGCCGAGGCAGATTGACAATTATTTTGTGTTTCTTCCATTTGTGAATAATCGCACCAACTGTTGTCACCTTCTCAACAAGCTGCTTGGCGATGGTCTTGTAGCCCATTCCATCCTTGTGTAGGTCTACAATCTTGTCCCTGACATCCTTGGAGAGCTCTTTGGTCTTGGCCATGGTGGAGAGTTTGGAATCTAATTGATTGCTTCTGTGGACAGGTGTCTTTTATACAGGTAACAAACTGAGATAAGGAGCACTCCCTTTAAGAGTATGCTCCTAATCTCAGCTCGTTACCTGTATAAAAGACACCTGGGAGACAGAAATCTTTCTGATTGAGGGGGGGTCAAATACTTATTTCCCTCATTAAAATGCAAGTCAATTTATAACATTTTTGACATGCGTTTTTCTGGATTTTTTTGGTTATATTGTCTCTTACTGTTCAAATAAACCTCCCATTAAAATTATAGACATTTCTTTTGTCAGTGGGAAAACGTACAAAATCAGCAGGGGATCAAATATTTTTTTTCCCTCACTGTAAATCTGGATTACAACCAAATTATGATAAATGTATTACATATTGGATCACAAAAAAATAATACTTTTACTTTACCATGTAGTTTACCAATAAAATGATCTGATGGTGATGTGGAAAGACTCGGTATACATATCCTGAAATAAATAAATGATCTCACTCCAATACATTTTAATAGAAAGTTAGCAAAAATAGATAAGATCTTGCTACCATGGAAAGGTGAATACCTTTGTATTTGTGTAAAAATCACCCTGATGAACTCTTTAGTCATATCACAGTTGACCTATTTGCTTATGGTCTTGCCTACACCTGTGAACTGTTTTTTTTCTCCATTATAAAAGAAAAAAGATTACATTTGATTTGGAATGGCAAAATTAAATGGGCCTGTTTATAATAAATATGAATTCGGAGGGCAGAAATTATTAAAGCATTAGACCTCTCACTAAAGGGTTCAGTCATACAAAAGTGGTACTTCAATCCGAACTGGTTCTCTAGCAAATTAATAAGAATGTTTCACCCTATGTTCAAGAAATGCATTTTTACTTTTATTCAGATTACACCTACTCACTTTCAGTTATTTGAAAAGGAAATAATCTCCCAAATATCGCTTTTTTTAAAAACAAGCCATAGAAAATTAATTGCAATTTCAATTTAATCCACCAGAAAAACAAATAATACAACAAATATTGTGGTTAAACTCAAATATACTAATTGATTAAAAAAACATTTTTAAAAAATCGTAAATTATGTTATAAATATGACTGGTGGAGTTATGTCATCCATGCAGCTAACTAAAACGTGGACTTTTTTCATTTAAATTATTATACAAATCAAATTGACTTATAAAGCCCTTCTTACATCAGCTGATATCTCAAAGTGCTGTACAGAAACCCAGCCTACAACCCCAAACAGCAAGCAATGCAGGTGTAGAAGCACGGTGGCTAGGAAAAACTCCCTAGAAAGGCCAAAACCTAGGAAGAAACCTAGAGAGGAACCAGGCTATGAGGGGTGGCCAGTCCTATTCTGGCTGTGCCGGCGGAGATTATAACAGAACATGGCCAAGATGTTCAAATGTTCATAGATGACCAGCATGGTCAAATTATAATATACAGAATTCTTGCAACCAAAATAATGTTATTTATATGGGGGATACAACCTTCCCAGCTCTGCGGTATTTGCTGCGAAGAGGCAGGAATCATTAGATTGTTTGTTTGTTTTGGTACTGTCCATATGAAGCTTGTTTTTGGTCACAAGTCCAGGAAGGGCTGAAGAATTGCAATATTTATCTGGTGCTAACCCTTCAGATAGCATTACTGGGCGATCTGAAAAGTCATAGTCAAATCGATCAATAATAAAATAATACTTTTAGCAAAAATGTTTATTTTCAATTTACAATCTTTAGAAACAATGAGAATGGAAAGGTTCAGAGCTTTTGTGAAACAGCACAGTTGAAAAATATATGGCAAGTAGAAATCCAATATGGATGGTGTTAAGAGATAAATGGGAGGGGCTGATGGAGCTGAAGGTCGAGACTAATAACAAGATAACTAATATAAAACATACAGTGCCTGTAAAACGTATATAGGTTCTGAACTTTTTAGAAACAGTAGTTTGAAAGATGTGGCAAATGGAAATCAAATGGGATGGACATCATACATATATGGGAAAGGTTGAGGGTAGAGGAAGGACAATAGTTCAAATAAAACTCATTTAAAAAACGGTTGTAAAATAGACTGTGACCATAAAAATGTATAAACTGGAAATACAGGCCTAAGTTGTTGTTCACTAGTTTGTTCCAATTGGCAATTGGGGGAGGCGTTGGAGGGTAATAAAGGAAATATATATATTTTTAAATGTGTATGTGTGTGTCTATGTATGTATATATCTAAAAGTGTGTATCTATATATATGTGTGTGTGTGTGTGTGTATCTTTATATATATAAGCAAAGTTATATTAACTTGAAGCGTGGGGCACCAATTTTTGGCCCTTGACGTGAACGGGCAAATGTTGTCAAGATGGCAGTACATATCATCCAGAAACATAAAACATATATTTTCTCATTCGTTTTCATTGGGAGGCAGATAAAGCGTGTTCATCAAAAGCAATCACTTTTGTATGTGAAAACACACACACACACATACAAAAGTGATTTGTCTGCCTCCCGCTTTATCTGCCTCCCAATGAAAACGAATTAGAAAAGATATGTTTTATGTTTCTGGACGATATGTACTGCCATCTTGACAACATGACCGAGCGGCGCTCCTCCCTCACCGATTTTGCCCGTTCACGTCAAGGGCCAAAGACAGGTGCCCCACGCTTCAAGTTAAAATAACTCACTCATTGGACGGTAGTTGCACAGTAGGGAAGCGACTCCCTGGAAATTACATTTGACACACCTGTCGTCAATTGCTTACAGCTGAGCCGGAGTAGTAACACAAGACCGAGTAGGATACTTCTCTCACAACATTGGAGGTTTGTGAATTATGTTCAGGTAGCCTATACCATATTGTGTTGCTACATTATTCATACACTGAATAATAACTTCTTCCTTGTGTACGCAGTCTCAGCAGGATGAAGGTGTCATATTAACGTAGGCTATATACAGTAGGCTAAACGCCCTCACTTATTTTTTACCTTTGTCACACATTGTCCGGCATTTTCTCTTAAGTGTAAACTGAGGTTGAAGGGATTTGCTTGAAGTCCGTGTTATGCGGCATCCATCTTTGCACCTGTTTCGATGCCTGGTCTGTGCTGCTGCAGCCCTGATCGATTCCTGTTTTTATCAGGTATCGTGCCTTTGTATCGGCTGTTGAATCTAACCTGGTCTTCAGGGGTGGCGATAAGGGAGGAAACATTTTATTTTACTAAATTAAATACTTTTGTAATCTTGCTTCCCTAATTTATTTTAGATGTAATGTCGAGAGTGTGGCGCATAATTCATCGCAACCCATTGTTGTGGGAAATTAGGAGTTATAAACGTTGTGGCAATATTCCAAATGATCAGCGGTGGTTTTATTGGTATTTTCTCCTCGAGCCTTCAGGTCAATTTTATAATTCAGGTGTTGCGCATGCTGTTAGTTTTACCTTGCTTTCTAGCTGCGAATTTCTTCTCTAGAAAGTAGGCCTATGATAAAAATACAGATCTATATTGTTTTCTCCAAACAATGATAATCATTATTTTAGATTTACGAATACAATTGTTCAGAAAGATATTTACGTAATACTTTTCTCCCAAAAAGATCAGTGTCAATTCTTTGTACCTGTTTTTTCCCAATATTTTGTGCACCCTCTCCTTGCAAGGAAAATGGCACTATATAAATATTGGCGAACACATTTGGGTGGGTCATAATGCCATTCCTCCATACAGAATCTTCCCAGATTATTGACATCCTTCAGTCAGTGTTTATGGATTAGATTACCCCCAAAGACCTATATTTTAGTTTCATAAAATTATGTCCATAGCGCCTGATTCCAGTCTAAGTGCCAATACTGTTTAACAAGCTAAATTGATCCTTCAATCATAAAATACATCATAGCATGGATCTTATTTAGGTCTAAACAAATTACTAAATAATTTGCTTGTACAGTTGTTTCCAGATGTTTTGTGCTGTGACCCCCTATTTCTTTTCATGCCTTTACATGTCAATATGCCTCTCTGGACAAATGAAACAATGCTTTAGGAACCTTTGCTGGTTCCTCTCAATATTTTTTTATCTTTCTGGCAATCCTTCCAAAGAGCCTATTGGCAGGTGGCATCTAATTATGGCTTAACCAAGTACTGTGATTCTCCAACTAGCCAATATTCCGTGGAGTGTCTGGATACAGCATGGCCAAAAGTATGTGGGCACCCTTTCAAATGAGTGGATTTGGCTAATTCAACCACACCCATGCTGACAGGTATATTAAATCTAGCATACAGCCATGCAATCACCACAGACAGACATTGTCAGTAGAATGGCCTGTACTGAAGAGCTCAGTGACTCAACGTGGTACCGTTATGGCATGCCACCTTTCCAACAAGTCAGTTTGTCAAATGTCTGCCCTGCTAGAGGTGCCCCAGTCAACTGTTAGTGCTGTTATTGTGAAGTGGAAATGTCTAGAAGCAACAACGGCTCGGCCATGAAGTGGTAGGCCACACAAGCTCACAGAACGGGACCGCCAAGTACTGAATCGCTCGGTTGTAACACTAACTAGTTCCAAACTGCCTCCGGACGTAACGTCAGCACAATAAATGTTGTCCGGGAGCTTCGTGAAATGGGTTTCCATGGCCGAGCAGCCACACAAGCCTAAGATCACCATGCACAATGCCAAGCGTCGGCTAGAGGTGTAAAGCTTGCCGCCATTAGACTTGGGAGCAGTGGAAACGCTTTCTCTGGAGTGATAAATCACACTTCACCATCTGACAGACAAATCTGGGGTTAGCGAATGCCAGGAGAATGCTACCTGTCCTAATGTATAGTGCCAACTGTAAAGATTGGTGGAGGAGGAATAATTGTCTGGGGCTGTTCTTCATGGTTTGGGCAAGAACCTCTAGCTCCAGTAAAGGGGAAACCTTAATGCTACAGCATACATTCTAGATGATTCTGTGCTTCCAACTTTGTGGCAACAGTTTGGGAAGGCCATTACCTGTTTCAGCATGACAATACCCCTGTGCACAAAGCGAGGTACAGAAATTGTTTGTCGAGATCGGTGTGGAAGAACTTGACTGGCCTGCACAGAGCCCTGACCTCAACCCCATCGAACACCTTTGGGATGAATTGGAACGCAGACTGCGAGACAGCCTTAATCAACATCAATGCCCTACCTTACTAATGCTCTTGTGGCTGAAAAGAAGCAAGTCCCCACATAAATGTTCCAACAGCTAACGTAAACTCACCCCATTCTATACATAATAATGGTGTTCAACCACGACATTCAAACGAGGCTGCAAAGAAAACTAATTGGACTGTAACGACTGTGTTGACTTCAAAATCTGGGGTGTGAACTACGTTTCTATTCAAGCGTTGATTGACATGGTAATGGCTGTATAGTATTGGAGAAAAGTTGAAAAAACGGACCCTCCGTTACATCGTGACGTGTCATGCTGTAACATACAGCACGCATAAAGCAACTATTTCTGTCTTACAATCTCTCTCCACCAGGTGTAGCACTTCTTTCATTGTTTAAAAACAAGAAATGGACAGTGACTGGGGTAAGTCATTTTTGCAGGCGATCATGAATCTCAAAGCCGCTGTTTACTTCTGAAGGTCACTTTAGCACCGCACTAAAAACCCGATTCAAATTCGACACAAACCTTCAAATAGGTATGTAATGACACATTATATAAGCTCTTTATAGTGTTTTATTTATATTTTAAAGGTGATAAGTTGGACAGATCGAGTGGGGGGAAAAAAAAGTTTTCCCACACATCTCTCCTCACTATCACGCCTTAGTTTCGCTTCCCCACCCACCATTTTTAAAAACACCCAACGGAGCTCATTGCCTTCTTGAAACATACAGAAATGGGCAGCGTAGAGGTCATGTAATTGATTATGTTGGAAAGGGGAGAAACTGCTTTACAATGGTATTGACATTACAGTTGATCTGGAAGTATTACGTTTTTGGGGCACTAAAATAAGGTCAATTGTACGGACCAAGGCGATGTCCAAAAGTGAGTGTGTTTACGTTAGTAGAAAGCCTTCCCAGAATAGTGGAGGTGGTTATAGCAGCAAAGGAGTGGACCAACTCCATATTAATTCTCATGATGTTGGAATGAGATGTTCGACGAGCAGGTATCCACATACTTTTGGTCGTGTAGTTTAATTTAGTTTGGAGTACTGTAGTTTAATTGGGTATATTTGATGGCTTCATCAGTGTGGGAGCTGTCAGACAGGAAAGGTGTGTCAGAGTTGCATAAACTGAAACAAACATGTCAAAGCGTGCGTCTAATGGGGTCACCATGTCACCCACATTTCTGAATGACTCTGACTAGAGTGCTATCCTCTTGTGTGTAGTCAAGACACCATGTCAAAAGAGAAACTTGCATGATCTGACCTTTTAAAGTGCCATGTGTAGATCCATGTAGTGTATTATCTCAAGTAATCACCTACTACACTATACACTGCATCCGGAAAGTATTCAGACCCCTTGACTTTTCCACATTGTTACGTTACAGCCTTATTCTAAAACTGATTGAATAAAACATTTTCAATCCACACACAAAACATAATGACTAAGTGAAAACTGTAATGTAAATGTATAAAAAATAAGTATTCAGACCCTTTGCTTTGAGACCTGAAGTTGCGCCTGTTTCCATTCATCATCCTTGATGTTTCTACAATTTGGTTGGACATGATTTGGAAAGGCACACACATGTCCTATATAAGTTCACACAGTTGACAGTGCATGTCAGAGCAAAAACGAAGCCATGAGGTCAAAGGAATTGGCCGTAGAGCTCTGAGACAGGATTGTGTTGAGACACAGAGCTGAGGAAGGGTACCAAAACATTTCTGCAGCATTGATGGTCCCCAAGAACACACTGGCCTCCATCATTCTTAAATGGATCAAGTTTGGAACCAGCAAGACTCTTCCTAGAGCTGGCCTCCCGGCCAAACTGAGCAATCGGTGGAGAAAGGGCCCTGGTCAGGGAGGTGACCAAGAACCCGATGGTAAATCTGACAGCACTCCTCAGTGGAGATGGGAGAACTTTCCAAAAGGACAACCATCGCTGCAGTACTCCACCAATCAGGCCTTTATGTTAGAGTTGCCAGACAGAAGCCAACTCTCAGTAAAAGGCACTTGACAATCCGCTTGGTGTTTGCCAAAAGTCACCTAAAGCACTCAGACCGTGAGAAAAAAGACTCTCTGGTCTAATGAAACCAAGATTGAACTCTTTAGCCTGAATGCCAAGCGTCACATCTGGAGGAAACCAGGCACCATCCCTACGGTGAAGCATGGTGGTAGCAGCATCATGCCATGGGGATGTTATTCAGGGAGTGGGAGACAAGTCAGGATTGAGGGAAAGATGAATGGAGTCAAGTACAGAGAGATCCTTGCTCCAGAGTGTTCAGGACCTCCGACTGGGGGCAAACGTTCACCTTCCAACAGGACAACAACCCTAACCACACAGCCAAGACAATGCTAGGGTTGCATTTCTCAGACTTGAACCCTATCGAACATCTCGGGAGAGACCTGAAAATAGCTGTGTAGTGATGCTCCCCATCCAACCTGACAGAGCTTGAGAGGATCTGCAGAGAAGAATGGGAGAAACTCCCCCTCAAGAAGACTTGAGGCTGTAATCAAAGCCAAAGGTTCTTCTGCAAAGTATTGAGTAAAGGGTCTGAATACTTTAGCAAATGTGATTTTATTTTATTGTCATGGGGGTATTGTGTGTTATGGCAGCAAAGCGGGGACGTTAGTTCAGCGTTTGGATCTATTGCTTGCGGTAGTTTAAATAAAATAAAATGTATTTTAAATGTTTAATCCCAGCCCCCGTCCCCTTAGGAGGCCTTTTGGTAGGCTGTTATTGTAAATACGAATTTGTTATTAACTGACTTGCCTAGTTAAATAAACATTATTTGCCCTCGGCTCAACTCATATGATTTGAGTTTTATACAGGGCAACTCTGTGCTTGAACACTTAATGCCAGTTCAGGCATATCCTGTAGACTTACTAGTACTCTGATCTATGTTTTATATAGGGAAATCTAGTTTTGAATGTTCCATGCATCCCCTTACTTGGGTGAGAAGGCCCTGGATAGGGTTGAGGTTTGTGCTGAAATGGGAGCTGCTCCCTTTCCCCTCTTACTGTATACTGTTCCCTTAAACCAGTCAGACAGCATTTGATTGTTAAAGCTTACGTTCTTATCTTAAGGTAGTTTCACGCGGTAGGCTTTGTCAGATAACACTGTGTATCCAATACTCTGGAACTTTACACGGGTCTGTTAGATTTCATAACCACCTTGTATACTGTGGTGTTGATTTACACGTTTGAGTCTCTTCTGTACACAATACTGTATTCAGTAAATTTATTGGGTGTTTTTTTGTGTGTTTTGGAATACTTTAAAGTCAAATACTTCCAAAGGACAATGTGTAGTTTTCAGGCAGATTTGATCTTGCATTGTGTGGATCTTTAGAATTAAGTTTCTTGGTGTCCCCAGTGATGAGTTCTGTTTGTCTTCTCTTATTGATGCCCCTCACAAATCAGACCTTTAACTCAATTATTCAGTTAATTTGAATGGCCTGGGAGGAACTTTGCGTACTTGTGAATATCAAGAGAACTGAAGTTCCTATTCAAAAAGCCCTACCCCTCTAGGAATTTTAAAGCGACTGCTTCACGTGGTTTGTCTAAATGCAGGCTTGTTGTACTAGCCATTACTTGGGCCTACATGTTATGCTGATTCTTGAAGAGCATTTATAAAATTAACCCTCCTCTCCTGCTTGAGATGTATGGCATGATGGCTTAGATATCTACTGGTTTAGTATGCAGGAAACCGTTTGAAAGGAAATCTGACTTGGACATGGTGAACATGTCAGACAGCAATCCAGTTGTGTTGAGTGTTGGCCTAATTGTTATACAATGCAGCTTTGTTCCATGGCTTGGCATTCTGTGTCTTCGGGCTGTGGTATTATTGAATAGAGAGATGATGACAGGATAGTAATGCTCGCCGCATGTAGCTGTTCTCTCTGTAAATGCATGGCATTTATCCTTACCCATTAACAGGGAGGGAGCTTTCCTTGATTTACCCACTTCATATGTATATACTGTATTCTAGCCTCATCCTATATAACTACTGCTGTATACACCTTTTACTATTACAATACTGTCTATACAGACCATTTGTGTGTATTACCTTGCAGACAGAACGAAAGAGTATCGTGGTCAAGCAACAACACCATGCGCTCCTTGAGTGACGGGTGGGACAGGGTCTGTGTGGAAAGCGGCATGGAGGGAGAGAGCGGAGAAGGATGACTCAAGTAGCGGAGTAAACTATAAAAATTGACGTTACACATGGCGTATCACATTTACCAAACATTCAAATACCGTTATAGAAGCTAAAGTAAAAACAAACCTGTCCGTGCATAAATACCGGTGTGTATAGCCCTACACCCGCAATAATATCTTCAAAATATTTTTACGCAACCAATACCATTTTCTTTGACCGATTCAGTTGTGGTCTTTATCGTCTGTAGCCTAGTGGTTAAGAGCAAGGAGCCAGTAGCCAAAAATAATCCCGTGAAAAATCGGTCTGTACCCAAGAGCAAGGCAATTAACCCTAATTGCTTCTGTAAATCGCTCTGGATAAGAGCAACTGCTAAATTACTCAAATGAAATGTGTGTAACCTTCCCCCCTGCCTAGCAACAGGTATGTTGTCTTGGGAATGGTATACTTGAGCAATAAGGCCAGAGGAGGTGTGGTATATGGCCAATATACCACAGCTAAGGGCTGTTCTTAGGCACAACACCAATGTAATTAGAGCAGTATAATTAAATGTTTTGTCATACCCGTGGTATACGGTCTGATATACCATGGCCTTCAGCCAATAAGAATTCATGGCTCAAAGTTTTATAATGATATTTAGAAAACAGGCCATCTTAAATAAGAGAAAATGTTGAGTAGAATAGATGGGTGATACTGATACTCAACTGAGTTGTAATAACATAATTATTATATTCTCTTAATTGAGTGAAGCTTGCGTGTGTGAAACTGACTTTGTCCCAATGTGAACGTGTGCCACACACTCCAGTCAATGAGTGTTTTGCTGCTCCCTGCATGCTGACCATGTCTGCGTTTCCAAATGGCACCCTATTTAGTGCACTACTTTTGACCAGAGCCCTATGTGTGCGGAACCCTGACTGATGGCCATTGTACTATCAACACTCCTTCCCTAGTCTCCCTCTGAGCTACTGACCGAAGCAGAGAAATGCTGATCCGATTCTTTTCACTTCAACAATAGTATTTCGCGCATGGCTGGTATATTGTGTTATATGACCCGTCCACTTTGGGTCACCATATTTGAATATGTATATTTATTAGAGGCAAATTGGTTATCTAGGACACGGTGGCAGTTTTCAAGGGATCCTTCTGTATTTTGGCAATCGGGCCCTTTATCTACTTCCCCAGAGTCAGATGAACTCGTGGATACCATTTTTATGTATACGTGTGGTTTGAAGGAAGTTTCTGATTAGCATTAGCACAATGACTGGAGGTCTATGGGTATCTGCTAGCATATACCCATAGACTTATAGTAATTGTGCTAACGCTAGTTAGCATTGGCTCTCAAAACTACCTCCAAGTGATATCCACAAGTTAATCTGACTCAGGAAGTAGATCAAAGCCTCGGTGTCAAAGTCCCGAAGTATCCCTTCATGTGGATCATCCCTGTAGGACTGCCTAAAATGTGTAGCTCTGTATTACCTCTGTCAAATGTGAATCCCCCCCCCCCAGTGTTTTATATCTATTTCCACAATTACGTTGGAATAATACTGTGAAATGGTGAAAATTCTGGTCTTTTTAGTGTAAGAATGGTTTGAAAAGACTGCCTAAAATTTCAGCCTGTTTGGTGTGATGGAGTTTTGGCCTGCCTGCTTGACACCAGGTGGTAAATAGACTAATAAGAACAAGTTTTCTGAACCTCTCTGCCAATAACAGCTAATTTTTGGTTTTCCTCTCCCCGCTCAAACCACTCCCAGACAATCCAAGCAAAACCATTCTTGCTTGAGAAATTGCCCTTTGCTAAGAAGCCATTTTTGTTTATTTTTTACAATTTTAATTGAAAACACAGTAAGGTAACGGTTTACCTTAATGTATTTTCTGTTAGCCATAAATTATTTGATTATTGAGATATAAAAAAACAGCTGTATTGGGCCTTTAACCTATGACCCCAGTGTTTCCTCCAGGACAGCTGAAGGAGCTCCGGGAGACATGGAGTTCAGGGATCTAACGACCAGGGTCGGACTCTGGTATGGGAACTTCATGAATAATGCAGGTGAGGATCCATCACTAACTGCTGTCCGACAACAATGAATAGATTGAGTTTTTGTATTAAAAAGGAAAAATGGGTTTTAGGCTACATGTTTCAGGCAAATGGGTCTCCCGAGTGCCGCTGCGGTCCAAGGCACTGCACTCAGTGCTAGAGGTGTCACTACAGTCCCTGGTTGGAATCCAGGCTGTATCACATCCGGCCATGATTGGGAGTCCCATAGGGCGGCGCACAATTGGCCCAGCGTCGTCCGGGTTTGACCGGGGTAGGCCGTCATTGTAAATAAGAAATTGTTCTGAACTGACTTGTCTGGTTAAATAACTAAAAAATCTATATATTTTTGTATGTTTTCAGTAGAAGCCAGAGTATAACGAATGAAAGCATTATGCAACATTCTCTTCCTATGTTTTCCTTGGTGGAAGTAGACAGATATTGGCTGTGTATCTAGCCGAGGTTGGTCTTCTGGGGTTGATGAAATAGCGCTGATCATCATTACAAGCCATGAGAATCAACTGTAACCTACCCTCTTAAACATATTGTTGGTGCATCACAGTTGAATGCTTGGCTAGATGGCATGATGTACTGATATATTTTATTGAATCATATACTCAACCCTTCTCTGCTGTCAAGACCCCAGGACAGAAGACTGGTTTCTCATGTCATCGCCGCTCCCTCAGACCGTAGTAATCGTGGCGTACATCTACTTTGTGACGCGGCTGGGGCCCCGGCTCATGGAGAAACGCAAGGCCTTCCACCTCAAAGAAGTTCTCATCATCTACAACTTCAGTGTCGTTGCCTTGTCCCTCTACATGTGCTATGAGGTGAGTCTCTTTCTCAATGGACTGACAGGCTCTAGTGTTTTATACTGCCTCGTCAAGCAGGACAGTCTGAGGCGAGAGGCAAAGAAATGAAGCAGTTGGGATTTCTCAAGTTTAATATGAAGAAGGATATGCTTCAGGATCACATTTCATACTTAATTACTTCTGATCATTACATTGTCAGCGGCAAGACAAACTTAATCTCAAAATAGTTGGAGGTGTTTTTATACCAATGGTTCAAAATCAAATCACATACGGTACACATTTAGCAGTTGTTATTGCGAGTGTAGCGAAATGCTTATGTTCAAATATAATTTTATTTGTCACATACACATGGTTAGCAGATGTTAATACAAGTGTAGCGAAATGCTTGCGCTTCTAGTTCCGACAATGGAGTAATAACCAACGAGTAATCTAACCTAACAATTTCACAACAACTACCTTATACACACAAGTGTAAAGGGATGAAGAATATGTACATAAAGATGTGTCCTGGAGGGCAGGTAGTTTGCCCTCGGTGATGCGTTGGGCAGACTGCACCACCCTCTGGGTTCATATAACACATGCGTGAAACGGGAGTAGATTGAGGGTTTTCCCATTGACACTAGTTCATTGTAGGGGCACAGATCAGTGATTTACCTCAAGGAAACAGGAAAGGATGCCTTTTGGTGACAAATTCCTCCCCGTTGACTGGTGTGCAGAACCTGTCTTGAGCAGGAAATGCAGGTCATGATCCATAGGCCATATAGTGAAATGTCTTTTTTGTTCCACTCTTTTGTCAGACTGTCAAGGTTTAATGGTTGTCACCAAACACCAACTTGTACTAGGTGTTAAGAAACGTGTGTGGGGGAGGGGGGTGCCGTCATACTTTCTTTAGTTTCAGTGTGAAGACGATACATTTTTATTGATGTCTAATCTTTGCATAAAGGAGAGCCATGCAACAACTAGTGTGTTGTGATTTGGAGTATGTTTTTAATTCATTGCCTCTCCTTCCTGTAGTATGTGATGTCGGGCTGGGGGACGGGCTACACGTTCCACTGTGACCTAGTGGACTACTCGGACTCGCCGCAGGCAGTGAGGGTAAGAGCTGTGGAATGTGACTCTACCTGCAACAGTCAGGCAGAGAACTACTACTGGTCGTTCCTCTCTTCTTATGAGCACTTATTCACCTGTGGAATCCCCCACTGACTCTAGCATGCCAACAAGCTGTTGGAACAAAGAAGCATTGAGAGCAGGTCATTCCATGGGAGTGATTCACACCACGTTTCCTGTGTTGCATAATATCATTGTGTGGTGAGGCCTGTTAGGCCGCCACCATCCTACCAAAGCAGGCTGACTATTCCGGCAGTCTTTTCAAACCGCTCTTACACTGAAAGGGCATTATTATTTTCACAGTATTATTCTAACCTCATATTGTGTAAATGCATATAAAACAGGAAACTCATATTATTTACCTTAAAAATTCAGTGCTGTGACAGTTTTGCTTATCTGTAAGTAACGTAATTATACTTGTCACTAATAACCTCTCTCTCCTTAGATGGCAGGGACGTGTTGGCTCTACTACTTCTCAAAGTTCATAGAGATGTTGGATACGGTAAGTTGGTTCTTTTTAGAACAGCTTTCTGACTATCTGTGTCTCGCTTGTTCAGAGGGTTTGGGTTAAATGCGGAACACACATTTTGGTTGACTGCATTCAGTTGTACAACTGACTAGGTTTCCCCTTTTCCCTTCTGTCATTTTCACTCTTGTTCTGTTCTAAATGGCTGAATTCTCCCTCCTGTCAGATCTTTTTTGTTCTGAGGAAGAAGAACAGCCAGATTACGTTCCTCCATGTCTACCATCACTCCATAATGCCCTTTACCTGGTGGTTTGGTGTCCGCTTCGCTGCAGGTACAGTAGACAAGAACTTGAGTTACTCCCATGACTGTATTAAACTACTTACAAATGGGCATACTACCAGATGTATATAGTGATCGACTGTCCCAGAAAAATTTCAGTATTCAGCAGGTCATCTTCCTTAGGAGCTGTTGTAGGAAGTGGAACCTGGAAACCTGTCCATCTAGGGTTAGCATTGCCCAATAGAACAGCAAACCATGACTGCTAATTGCTGGTGTCGTCCTCCAGGTGGCCAGGGGACATTCCATGCCCTGTTGAACTGTGTGGTCCATGTCATCATGTACTCTTACTACGGCCTGTCTGCCCTGGGCCCCGCCTACCAGAAGTACCTCTGGTGGAAGAAGTATCTCACCACCATTCAGCTGGTTCGTACTGCACTTCACTACTACACTAGTGGGGGAGTTGAATTTGAACCAATACGAGAGAGCCACCCATAAGTTTTTATGGACAAGGATATTCTGTTGGGCCTCTTGGGATGGTCTCCTTATATGTTCAAAACAAGTAATATATAACCTTCCTGTCTGTCCTCAGATCCAGTTTGTGATCGTGACCACCCACATCTGGCAGTATTTCTTCATGAAGGACTGTCCCTACCAGTTCCCAATCTTCATCTACATAATAGGCCTCTACGGCCTGGTCTTTCTCCTCCTCTTCCTCAACTTCTGGTACCACGCCTACACCAAGGGCAAGAGGCTGCCCAAGGTCCTTCAAGCCAAAACTTGGGCCCACCCCTACAATAAAACTAATGGCCAATACAATAGTGAAATAACCAATGGGAATGGTTTCCATCACGACAAGAATGAGTGACAGGGTGTCCAGCAAATCAGGCTAAGGATTGGGGGTTGAATGCATTTGAATATCAGCCTATTCAGCAACTGAAATTAGACATGGAATTCCAATATAAAAGTCAGCGCACCTTTGAATTCAAAGAGAATTGACACCAACCCTCTGGACCTTCTGATCTCTTCTGTTCTCTCTGCCAAGGCAATCTCTTCTGTTCTCTCTGCCAAGGCAATCTCTTCTGTTCTCTCTGCCAAGGCAATCTCTTCTGTTCTCTCTGCTAAGGCGCAATCTCTTCTGTTCTCTCTGCTAAGGCGCAATCTCTTCTGTTCTCTCTGCTAAGGCGCAATCTCTTCTGTTCTCTCTGCTAAGGCGCAATCTCTTCTGTTCTCTCTGCTAAGGCGCAATCTCTTCTGTTCTCTCTGCTAAGGCGCAATCTCTTCTGTTCTCTCTGCTAAGGCGCAATCTCTTCTGTTCTCTCTGCTAAGGCGCAATCTCTTCTGTTCTCTCTGCTAAGGCGCAATCTCTTCTGTTCTCTCTGCTAAGGCGCAATCTCTTCTGTTCTCTCTGCTAAGGCGCAATCTCTTCTGTTCTCTCTGCTAAGGCGCAATCTCTCAAAGCTTTGACCCAAAGCTGTACTGTACTTTTGTATTGCATATTTTCCATTTTTATACCTGTGCATTCCTTTCCTGTTCAGGGTGAGTCTGTGTTTTTAATAAACAGATTTTGAATGTTAGATAAGTGTTAGGTTAGCCAATGGTGAGACCGTTCAGTAGCTCTGTCTAGTTCTGTCAAACCAGCCTGAATAACCCACACTTCCTATGACCTGTTCTCCTCTGCTGTTTAGAATTGGTGCTGAAGAAGCTCTCTAGTTTTGGCTGCAGGATTCAGCTTTGTGACCTTGCGTTCAGCTGTTTTTTATTTTTCAATACCTGTAGTTTTTATACATTTGTTTGTACATTTAATCATAAACATTTCTATATTATGTTATTGGAGTCTAGCCTTGAGGATGATTTTGTCTATCGGCCATCTCCCAGTAAGGGCCTGAATTATTTCCTGGGCCTGTTCTCATGGATGGGAAAAACTCTGGGCCCTACCCATAGTACACCTGTAATGGTGGAGGGGTATAGGAAAACCATTGTGCCAGTAAGAACTGATGTTTACATGTATACTGAGTGGAGAATATTCGTGGTGACCCCCTCTTTTGTAAATTCCTCACCCACTTCTCTGGTTTGAGCCACAGCCTCTACTGGTGCTGAGAAATGTTCAATGCCAACCTGCTCCTGATGACAGTTGTTGGTCTACTTTAAAAACTGTATTTATGTCCAACAGAAATGACGGTGTGAATTTGAAGCCAGATAGGAAGGAGGTGGTGCAGTACTGTTCTTGCAGGATCCGGAGCAGAGCACAAGTTTAGCTTTAGCTCTGTCACAAGCATGGCACAATATTTGAAAAACAGTAGCCATTGTTTACCACTACATGCATATTCGTTAAATCTTCTGTTCCAAATTGAGTTCAGTTCAGTTATGACTTGCTATGCCATGCTTATGACAGTTTAAAGTGGACTTTCTCATTGAGTGTGTTCATATTTGGTGCTCCCCTGGTGATTGAGGACACAGCATTAGCTGAGTGTAGGATGGGCCTCCACAGGTGTAGTAAAACCCCAGTGCCTTGGGTGCAGGCTGAGTCCAATAAGCAACAGCGATCTAGCTGATCTGCAAATGATTTGCTGATGTTACCCATGTGGGTTACGTACCGTTCAGTGCCTTTGTCAGAGCCCCTCCAGCTCCTTGATGTAGTTATGAGTGTCCTCCAGACATGATGCCACAATAATTCTGTATAAAAAGTCATTTGTAAATGTAATATTTGTATTTATGATAAAAATAAATGCTCTTTATACTGTTATTATACATCACCTGTGTGATTTTTCTATTCCTGGGGCTTAATTCCTAGCAAGGATAGAAATTCCCTTCAAGGCTTTGCTTGAGCATATTTAACTGTCTATTAAGCGGGACAGATATTAGTGGTAGTAAGAACTCTTTAAAATGGGTGAATGTAACAGTATAATTTTAAACCGTCCCCTCGCCCATACCCGGGCGCGAACCAGGGACCTTCTGCGCACAACGACAACAGTCACCCTCGAAGCATCGTTACCCATCGCTCCACAAAAGCCGCGGCCCTTGCAGAGCAAGGGGAACCACTACTTCAAGGTCTCAGAGCAAGTGACGTAACCGATTGAAACGCTATTTAGCGCACACCGCTAACTAAGCTAGCCGTTTCACATCCGTTACATGAATCTTGACCTTTTACAAGGCAGCATTATCAACGTGACATTCTACCTGACACACCAGATGCCAGCTATTGAGCATTAAACCTTGGGGATCCTTGAGTTTGGACGCTGCCATTGGACGTGATGCAATGCGGGCAGTATCGCAGCTTTTCACTGCTTTCAAAAGGAGTGTTCCCTCGATGGCTGAAGCACAGAACAATGAGACCGATAATTCAGCGGATGTATAAAGTTTGTGTTTCCACTCACTACCAAAGATGGTGGTGAGAGGAAGCTGGTGGCCTGCAGTGGGAGAATGAATGACATTCTGCTAATCTTCTCATCAATGAAACATTTGATCTCAATACAGTTTTGTTTCTAAAATGAAAATCTGTTACGAACAGAGTGGACACATTTTTGTAGACTTTACCCTTTGCACTTCCCAGAGTAGACGTTCCCTAACGCAAATACATGCTAGAATGCTCCAATAGGCTCGTGTTTGTCTCTGCCCACAACAGGAGGTTGGTGGCAACTTAATTGGAGAGGTCTGGTTGTAATGGCTGTTACTGAATGGTATCAAATACACCAAACACATGGTTTCATGCCATTCCATTACCTCCCTTGCAGCATGAACTAACATGTTGTCCACCCAATCAAAGGACCAGAGAATTAATATAGTACTGAAAGCATAAGGTACTGCATAAAAAGTGGTGAGTAGTTGACATGGCGAGAGAAGACAATAGTTGAACAGTTTTGAACAAAAAATTAAGAGCGAGAGCTATATTTAGTTGTATTTTCTTTTTTACTTTCAATTACCTAACTTAGCCTACTCAAACAAAATCAAATCAAATTGTATTCGTCACATGCGCCGAATACAACCGGTGTAGTAGACCTTACAGTGAAATGCTTACTTACGAGCCCCTAACCAACACTCCAGTTTTAAAAAATACAGATATTAATAAGAAATAAAAGCAACAAGTAATTAAAGAGCAGCAGTAAAATAACAATAGCAAGACTATATACAGGGGGGTACCGGTACAGAGTCAATGTGCTTCTGGTTAGTTGAGGTAGTATGTACATGTAGGTAGAGTTATTAAAGTGACTATACATAGATGATAACAGAGTAGCAGCGGTGTAAAAGGTGGGGAGGGCAATGCAAATAGTCTGGGTAGTCATTTGAGTGGCAGGGAGCTTGGTCCCAGTGATGTACTGGGCCATACGCACTACCCTCTGTAGTGCCTTGTGATCGGAGGCCGAGCAGTTGCCATACCAGGCAGTGATGCAACCAGTCAGGATGCTCTTGATGGTGCAGCTGCAGAACCTTTTGATGATCTGAGGACCCATGTAAAATCTTTTCAGTCTCCTGAGCGGGAATAGGTTTTGTCGTGCCCTCTTCACAACTGTCTTGGCTACAACTGTAGCCTTTTGTTATGATTTTTATTTTGGCGTAATGTATTGAGACACTTATTTTGTACCTTCCATACTTTTATTTTGAAAGCAATAGCATTCCCAGGGCCACCTGCACCTGTCGGGTGAGGGTGGGGAAAAAGAAAGAAACAAAAGGCGGGTCATCCAAGAAAACCAAATCTCCTTCCTTGTACAAGCAAGAACACCAACTTTCCATCGTAATTATGTTTCTGTTGCAGTTTTGCCATTGTAGACTGCTGGTCCGCCTCCATATGAGGGCCTGTGTGAGTCATGTGGTCAGGTCCTGGGCATAAGCAGCAGGTGTGGTGGGGGCTGTTGGTTATGAAAGAGGAGTTACAGTTTTAAAAAACGACTGGCAGAAGAGGCTCTCTGCCACAAGCTATAAAGTAAGGGGTGAAGCCTGTACTTGAGTGCACACTTGAATTGTAGGCCAGCTCCACCTGAGGGATATACTTGTCCCATTCCCCACCGTATTGACTAATGTACTTGCAAGGTGGTCCTTCAGAGTCCTGTTCATGCCATCACATGTAGAGATACGTGATACGGGGATTTGCATGTTTTTTCAATGCCCAGTAGTTTGCATAATTGTTTTACGAGATCAGTATGAATGGACGCAAAAATTCCATGCTGGCGTATGTAGTCTTCAAAGATGCAATAAGCTACACTAGTGGCATGCTTTAAGGGGGTAAAGATTAACAAAGCGTGTGAAAGTCTGTTAAAACTAAGACATACCTATTGCATTGGGAGGTGATGGGCAGGTCAGTGATGTCAGCTGCGACCTTCTGGAATGTCCGTCCAGCATTGACATGGTGTCTGCGTGTCATTTTCCTTCCCTGTGTACCATGACAAAGTAATACACATCCAATTCCAAGATCAAATGTCCTGTCCTTCCTGTGGGGTCACTATCCACTGGACATTTCTTGAGCCTGAGTAAAGGCTTGTGGTCTGTTATAACTGAATGAACTGCCGGACAGGAAATGCATAACATTTCTGACAGTCCACACAACAGGCCATAACTCACGGTCATAGGTGGCCAAATTTCTGATGATGAGAGGGTGTGACTGGCGTATGCTATGACACACCCCCGGTTGTCTTGGCAATGTGCAAGCACTGCCCCAACGGCAGCCTGTGATGTGTCAGCGTAGAGTAGGAATGGCTCTGTAAACACTGGGTGTGCCACAATGGGGGGGTTAGTGAGAGTGTTTTTAAGTGTGTGAAATGCTTCCTCACACTCAGAGCTCCAGTGTAATCTAACCCCTTTCTGTGTCAGAGCATTCGATGGAAGCACAACAGAAAGCAAAGTTCTTAACAAACCTTGTGTAGTAGGAGCAGAAACCTGTGAAGGCTTGCACTTCAGAAGACGTTCTGGGTGTGGGCCAGTCTTTGAACTTGTCCAGGTTCTTTCAGTCAGGCTGCAAGCCATCCACGGATATGACATGTCCAAGGAATGTGACTTAGGTGTGTGCAAGATGACACTTGCTTGTCTTGAGCTTCAAGCCAGCCTTTTGGAACCAGATCAACACTTCTTCCAGAGTCCTGTAGGTGTGCCATGAAGGTCCTGTTGAAAACCAACATTTAAAAAAAAAATTTTTAACCTTTATTTAACTAGGCAAGTCAGTTAAGAACAAATTCTTATTTTCAATGACGGCCTAGGAACAGTGGGTTAACTGCCTGTTCAGAACGACAGATTTGTACCTTGTCAGCTCGGGGATATGACGTTCCTCATTGGTGGGGTTCATTACACAAATGAATGTGACACCTTTTTTGACAAAGTATGTGCCACATACAGATCTGGGAAGCTGCTAAGTTCAGGTCCAAGTAGAACAACGTAGTTGGAGGACATTGACTGATGCTCAGTTGGGGGTCGTACTTTAGCTAAAATGTTCATCTGGAACATGGTGGGGATGCACAGGGGAGCTAAAGTAACAGCATTGCATCTGAGTGGGGCATTGTGTCTAGAACACAGCAAGGGACCAGTCCAATTCCACAGCCGTAACTGTTTCTCTCCCAGATCTATTACAGCGTGACGTGAGCAAAAAGTCCCATCCCAGGACTAGTTTCTGACTACTTGTACATTAAGGGTGAACATTTCTTCTCCTATTCTAACAGCAATGGAGAGGGTACCTAGGGTATCAAGACACTCGCCAGTCACTGACTGTGCTAACACATGGGATTTTTGGGGTGGTTTCTTCCTACGTGAGGGGATTGACATGCGGAGGCTCTCACTAATAAGGGAGATATCTGAGCCTGTATCAAGGAATGCTCGTACTGCAGCGTCCTCAATAACAGCAAAAACATAGGACGTAAGCTTGTCAGGCCCATTTTCTTCAACAGCAGACTCGATGCTCCTGCTTCCTGGTGGGTCGTCACTGGTGTGAAGTCTCCTCTGAGTTGAAGCAGACTCGATGCTCCTGCTTCCTAGTGGGTCGTCACTGGTGTGAAGTCTCCTCTGCGTTGAAGCAGACTCGATGCTCCTGCTTCCTGGCGGGTCGTCACTGGTGTGAAGTCTCCTCTGCGTTGAAGCAGACTCGATGCTCCTGCTTCCTAGTGGGTCGTCACTGGTGTGAAGTCTCCTCTGCGTTGAAGCAGACTCGATGCTCCTGCTTCCTAGTGGGTCGTCACTGGTGTGAAGTCTCCTCTGCATTGAAGCAGACTCGATGCTCCTGCTTCCTGGTGGGTCGTCACTGTGTGAAGTCTCCTCTGCGTTGAAGCAGACTTGATGCTCCTGCTTCCTGGCGGGTCATCACTGGTTTGAAGTCTCCTCTGCGTTGAAGCAGACTCGATGCTCCTGCTTCCTAGTGGGTCGTCACTGGTGTGAAGTCTCCTCTGAGTTGAAGCAGACTTGATGCTCCTGCTTCCTGGCGGGTCATCACTGGTTTGAAGTCTCCTCTGCGTTGAAGCAGACTCGATGCTCCTGCTTCCTAGTGGGTCGTCACTGGTGTGAAGTCTCCTCTGCTTGAAGCTGAGTTGAAGCAGACTTGAGTTGAAGCAGACTCGATCCTGCTTCCTGGCGGGTCATCACTGGTTTGAAGTCTCCTCTGCGTTGAAACAGACTCGATGCTCCTGCTTCCTAGTGGGTCGTCACTGGTGTGAAGTCTCCTCTGCGTTGAAGCAGACTCGATGCTCCTGCTTCCTAGTGGTGTGAAGTCTCCTCTGTCACTGGTGTGAAGTCTCCTCTGCGTTGAAGCAGACTTGATGCTCCTGCTTCCTGCTTCCTGGTGTGAAGTCTCCTCTGGTTGTCGTCACTGGTTTGAAGTCTCCCTCTGCATTGAAGCAGACTCGATGCTCCTGCTTCCTAGTGGGTCGTCACTGGTGTGAAGTCTCCTCTGCGTTGAAGCAGACTCGATGCTCCTGCTTCCTAGTGGGTCGTCACTGGTGTGAAGTCTCCTGCTTGAAGCAGACTCTCCTGCTTCCTAGTCACTGGGTGGGTTCCTAGTCACTGGTGTGAAGTCTCCTCTGAGTTGAAGCAGACTCGATGCTCCTGCTTCCTAGTGGGTTGTCACTGGTGTGAAGTCTCCTCTGAGTTGAAGCAGACTCGATGCTCCTGCTTCCTAGTGGGTCGTCACTGGTGTGAAGTCTCCTCTGAGTTGAAGCAGACTCGATGCTCCTGCTTCCTAGTGGGTCGTCACTGGTGTGAAGTCTCCTCTGAGTTGAAGCAGACTCGATGCTCCTGCTTCCTGGCGGGTCGTCACTGGTGTGAAGTCTCCTCTGCATTGAAGCAGACTCGATGCTCCTGCTTCCTAGTGGGTCGTCACTGGTGTGAAGTCTCCTTTGCGTTGAAGCAGACTCGATGCTCCTGCTCTTGTGGGTCGTCACTGCCTGGAGGAGGGGCTGGATGATCAGTGAGTGTCCTCAGCTGATTGAGAGTATCAGGCACATTCAAACCGCTCCGAGTACATGGAGTAGCGTCGGTGATCAGGACTGTAATGTCTACAGTCATTGTAGTTGGAAGAACTTCTCCCCTCCCTCGGTCTCTTGAAGTGTAGCGGCTGTGAGGAGAGCCGTCCTGGCGAGGGGACCAGTACTGGGGCCTGGAGGCCCGACTCTGCCCCTCTCTGAACAGAACCAGTCAGGAGAGTGACGTCTGACTCGTTCTGGTGACTGGGTGCAGAGGGCAGTCGTTACTGTGTTTGTTTCAGATGACTCACATCAAGTCAGTGCTTTTAACGTCAGCTGTGAGATCCTGCCTGCATTATTCCAGGGGATTGGTCAGTGTGAGATCCTGAATGGCCTGCATTATTCCAGGGGATTGGTCAGTATGAGCTGTGGAGGACACCAGGGTAGACAGCGGTTGTGAATAGTCAGGCAATGTCTCTAGTGTGAGTAGTGTTGTGGGGCTGGCCTGATTGACTGGGGCCCTTTTCAGTGGCTCTTGAGCACGTTCACACTTACATGTCACAGCCAAGGCCAGCTCTAAGGTAGCAGCTCTAAGGTAGCAGCTCTAAGGTAGAAGCTCTAAGGTAGCAGCTATAAGGTAGCAGCTCTAAGGTAGAAGCTCTAAGGTAGCAGCTCTAAAGTAGCAGCTCTAAGGTAGCAGCTCTAAGGTAGAAGCTCTAAGGTAGAAGCTCTAAGGTAGAAGCTCTAAGGTAGCAGCTATAAGGTAGCAGCTCTAAGGTAGAAGCTATAAGGTAGCAGCTCTAAGGTAGCAGCTCTAAGGTAGAAGCTCTAAGGTAGCAGCTCTAAAGTAGCAGCTCCATGTTCATAACATTTTGATTGCAACACTTGGTCAAGACTTACTATGAACTTTCTGAAAAGTTCTGTTTCCCTTGTTGACTGGCCATGGTCAGGAAATGCCTCTAGCACAAGACTAGTTATTTATGCTGCATTTACCTCTAGGAGTTCTCTGGGCTGACCCTGCCAGGCATTGATTAATATTTTAAAGTGATGCAAAAATTCCTTTCTTCCAGAAACCCGATTCAGTTTAGTTACAGCCACTTTGTAGTCACCCTGCGTATCTGGGGGTCGTGAGAGCCAATAGCATCCCCACTTAGCTGTGTTGGTAATAATATTGCCAGGACCTGTCCGTGAGCATCATTGAATGCCTTGACAGCTAGATCTAAACTTCATTTGCACAGAGACCAACTTTCCTTATATTTGCCATGTCCATGAAAACTAGAGGGGAGTGGAACCCAGGGGTTGTAAGGGCTCGTAAGTAAGCAATTCACGGTTGTTGTATTCCGCACATGTAACAAGTATAATTTGATTTGATTACCCGTGTGGTATTATCAAGTGGAGCCAGAGGCACATGTCCCTCCACATGCAGCTCGCCATCCCCACCTTGTGGTTGATTGTAATTGTCGGCTTCTTCCACGGTTAAAATAGTGCTGGTGTTCACTACTTGACAACTAAATTCTTGCCTTGAAACAAACACTCTGGGTGATGTATTTCCAATGTCCACTCACCACTAGCTAACGGAGACGGTCAGATAATGCAATCAGTGTTGATGCTGCCTTGGTTGGAGAGAATGCTAACTTAGCCTAGCCAAGTACCGCTGTCACCAGTCTGTAAACCTTATTTCTTGTTGAAGGTATTCAACACAATCTCCACCCGAGGAATTGTGGCTTCGAAGGAAACAAATAAAACAGGAGTTACAACGGAAAACTATTACATGTGGTTGTATTTCTCCTGGACAAAGAGTTACAGCCAAGCAGTCTCGGTGATAGTCTTGTTTTGTTCCCACCCTCTCTCGACAGGCGCAGGTGGCCCTGTGAATACTATTGCTTTCAAAGGAGAAGTCCCCAGGTACAAAAGAAGTGCCTCAATACATTACGCCAAAATAAGTCTCAACAAAAGGCTACACAATGATGTAGGCTGTATGCAGCGGTTAGCGTTTATGATATGAAACTTTGACTTGGACATTTTTTTTTTCGACTGGTCACAAAAAGCTGATCCACAAGCGAAGGAAAATGTGCGTGGAGGAGAGCCTGTAGATGTGTGAAGGAATACAACGATCAAAGGGATCATGCTTTTATGTGGCTGCTGTGAAAGTGAACTTTTGGCATGTGATCAGGGGTGGATTCATTCTGACTTTTCTGTTAACGGAAGAAGAAACGGAAGCAAACAGAACGAAACGGGGTTAAACATACCTGAATTTTTCCAATAGAAACTCTAGTTTGCAACTGTGGGACTAATAATTACACCCTAGATCAGCTAGATGCAGGCAAAGCAGAATTGAATGTGTCAATGTCTCTTACCTTGATTACTCAAATTTCTCTCGACCTGTGCACCTACTTTATAGCAACCTCATGATGGGTACAGGGAAAATGCAAGTGTCATGTTGTAGCCTAAAGCTATCGACGTTACATTGAACTGGGTGAATGGAATATGAGTCATCCAATATGCTGTAATAGACATACGGCCATGTTCATAAAAAATAACGATGATCCTCATCACCTACCGCCACTGATTTATATCTGCAACGTTCAGCGTGCTATGGATTTGAGGTGTGTGACGTCAACTCATATAGGGTCTACTCAAACAACAAAATCATTCCTGAAAATAAGTAGAACTAGGACATCAACTTTGAATATATTCTAAAATGTCCTTAGTCTATCAGCTAGGCTACTTGAAGTGTACATTGAGGATATATTTATAACCCATCATAAGTGAGCATCAGTGAGATCTCTAGAATTGGCTGAATGTTGGAGCTGTCCTTCAGCACCAATAAGTTCACCATGACAACTGCCATGTCTATACATGTCGTTTAGCGGCGCTGTCCTTTCAGCACCCCACATACTCATACTAAGGATACACACGATATGAACAGAATTGTTTGAGAAAAATGTGTATGTAAAAGCTGATTCAAATGTATAATATCTTTCAACATTTCCAACTTGTTCCTCACATCTCAAATGACTACAATGAAAGTATTAGAAGCATTTGGAAGAAATACATGAATAATTTCCAGAAGAAAAGTGACAATGATGTAATATTTCAATATGCTCTTTGCACATGCAGTGAGAACAAAGCACAGAGGTAGGGTTTGGGAAGGGCAACTAGGTACTGTAGCTTCTCTCTCTTTGAATATGTACAATCAATGAAACAATAATAAACTACACATCACGTACCAGCATATTTCATGGCAGTTTAACATAAAACTAACCAATGAAATGTGAGAGAAAACAGCTGTTGGCATTGTCAGAAGCAGTGTGTTTCCAGACCAGGGTCAGAGACAGAGGAATTACACAAGGCTTGACAAAACAGCAAGGCACAGAAGTTATGTTTTGTGTCCAGATGGGAAGAGAGTGATGGTTAAATCATTTTAAAAAACACTACTGATGTTTGATTGTCTGTAGAAATGAATAGAAAAACAGTTGTTTGAACTAGAATGAGTCTTTTGAGCAGAGTTGAAATTGATAAACTCATGGGGACAGACGGAGGGTATGACTATGAGGGAGGCTCCTGGAACCTTCTGTAGTGTTTCCATATGGAGGGAGAAGAGGATGGGACCAGCACTGACTGGGATGGACTAAACATCCCCTTTTCATTTCATATCAGCATGCACCAGAGCAAAGGTACACTGAAAACACAGACAGACTTCGTCATGATTCATCCAATGTGTGTTTAGGTCAATGGGATGTGAGTAGTCTGGTAGTCTGTTGCTCAGGATTGTGTGTCACCGGGTTGAGCGTCGTCAGTGAGCGTCGTCAGGTTGAGCTTCTGAAAATACTATTTTGGGAAAACTGCTCCCCCTGTTGGAGATGAGCAGGAACAGGACTAGGTGTGTCAGGTTTCATTTGTTCTCAGACAGTTCATTTCCTCTTTGTCAAGCGATGGGAGGGAGACAACCCTTTTCCTCTTTCTCGTTCTTTAACTTCCATGACCCTCCACTCCTCTCATCCGTGCTCCCTCCATCCTAAACTTCAGCAACATACTCTGAGTATCTCATCCTGTTTTAGCCCCGTCCCCCATACTCTTCATCCCTTTTTTTAATTTAACCTTTATTTTACTAGGCACGTCAGTTAAGAACAAATTCCTATTTTCAATGACGGCCTAAGAACAGTGGGTTAACTGCCTTGTTCAGGGGCAGAAAGACAGATTTTTACCTTGTCAGCTTTCAAACATTTACATTTAAGTTTATACCAGCACTTGCATCTAAATCTTGTTGGGGGGGAGAAGGGGGTGAGAAGGATTACTTACCCTTACTTACCTATCCTAGGTATTCCCTTGAAGAGGTGGGGTTTCAGGTTGTCAGCTCGGGATTCAAACTAGCAACCTTCCGGTTAATAGTCCCAACGCTCTAACCACCAGGCTACCTGCTGCTCCCTCTATTCTCCCACCCCATTGCTCTCGTTATCTCTATGTGAAGGTTGGAGGGAGGGGGGGTCGTCTAAACAGGGAGAGGGGGAAGAGGATGGGGACAATGATCAGGATTCCGTGGGACGGTCTATATCCACTCCGACAGGCTTTGGTGGCATCGACAGGATCGCTTCTGCTTCCTTGTACATCTAAGGGGGCAGGATGTGACATCAGCATGAGGTCAGTCAGAGATCATATGAGATACATATTTCTGATGTAATCACAAGTGTGTCAGAGGGGAGACAGTTGCTCCTCGACCCTTACAACACACCGACAGCGTCATTGCATTTCAGTACACCAGAATTACATTCATTTCCAATGAAACGCTGCTTTTGCCTTGCAGCATTGCGTTGCAGAGGCAGTTGCAGTATGTTCTGTGTGGTGCATACATTGGATGTATACAACTTATGCATCAAACTGTATGCGTAGACGGCTTGACAAATGGTAGCAGAAAGTAAATGTTGAACTTCTGTTGCATACATATCCAGATGATGCTGCGTACTATTTTGCTCAATGACGCTGTAGGTGTGTTCAAAGCGTTAATCGACGTATACACTATGAAAGTCCCGCCTACTTCCTGGTTCAAGTCCTGAACTGTTTTAGAATGGCTTCAAGCTTATATCAAATTCATGAAAACATGGCCATTTGAGATATACGTAAAATTATATTTGTATTCGTGGAGTAATTTACTTTTACCTGATGCCTTTGATTGCATAAAGTTTTTTTCATAATTGAAAACCTTGGATAAAGATAAATGAATCCACACATACAAATATAGTTTACCATATCTTAAATCACCCAATTTTCATTAATTTGATGATATAAGTGTAGAGAGAGCGAGTATAGAGGACCTTACTGGTATGAAGTGTACATCCTGAAAGAGTTCTTGTATGAAGCGTCGAGATGGCAGGCGGAACATAGTGGGCCAGAAGTGAGACACCTCAGAGTACAAACAGATATCATCAAACGCATAGGGAAACTTCTCCTTTATCCTAGAGAGAAAGGGAGAGAAGGCAGAATGAGTAAAGACAGACACCATAAAACACAGTAAGGCCAGGTGTTGCCAGGGACATTACGATACAACCACGACACTTAGAGTAGGTGCCGATAACACAGTGCCTTCTGAAAGTATTCAGACCCCTTTAATTTTCCACATTTTTTTATGTTACAGCCTTAGTCTAAAATGGATTATTCCCCCCCCCCTCATCAATACACACACAATAATACCCCATAATCACAAAGCAAAAACAGTTTAGATTTTTTTGCAAAATAAATCAATAAAAAACGTAAATATTACATTCACATAAGTATTCAGACCCTTTAATCGGTGCCTTGTTGAAGAACCTTTGGCAGCGATTACAGCCTCGAGGCTTCTTGGATATGACGCTACAAGCTTGGCACACCTGTATTTGGGTAGTTTCTTCCATTCATCTCTGCAGATCCTCTCAAGCTCTGTCAGATTGGATGGGGAGTGTCGCTGCACAGCTATTTTCAGGTCTCTCCAGAGATTTTAGATCGGGTTCAAGTCTGGGTTATGGCTGGGCATTCAATCAATCAAATGTATTTATAAAGCCTTTTTACAGCAGCAGAGACTTGTCCCGAAGCCACTCCTGGGTTGTCTTGGCTGTTTGACTTGGGTCGTTATCCTGTTGGAAGGTGAACCTTTGCCCCAGTCTGAGGTTCTGAGCGCTCTGGATCAAGAAACTCTGTACTTTGCGCCGTTCATCTTTCCCTCGATCCTGACTAGTCTCCCAGTCCCTGCCGATGAAAAACATTCCCACAGCATGCTGCTGCCACCACCATGCTTCACCATAGCGGTAGTGCCAGGTTTCCTTCAGACGTGACGCCTGACATTCAGGCCAAAGAGTTCCATCTTGGTTTCATCAGACCATAGAATCTTGTTTCTCATGGTCTGAGTCTCCTTTAGGTGCCTTTTGGCAAACTCCAAGCGGGCTGTCATGTGCCTTTTACTGAAGAGTGGCTTCAGTCTGGCTACTCTACCATAAAGGCTTGATTGGTGGAGTACTACAGCGATGGTTGTCCTTCTGGAAGGTTCTCCCATCACCACAGAGGAACTCTGGAGCTCTGTCAGAGTGACCATTGGGTTCTTGGTCACCTCCCTGACCAAGGCC
Organism: Oncorhynchus keta; assembly: GCF_023373465.1. NCBI lineage: Eukaryota > Metazoa > Chordata > Actinopteri > Salmoniformes > Salmonidae > Oncorhynchus > Oncorhynchus keta. The sequence continues at coordinate 31,561,828 of NC_068445.1, forward strand.
CTTCTCCCCGATTACTCAGTTTGGCCGGGCGGCCAGCTCTAGCAAGAGTCTTGTTGGTTCCAAACTTCTTCCATTTAAGAATGATGGAGGCCACTGTGTTCTTGGGGACCTTCAATGCTGCAGACATTCTGTACCTCGACACAATCCTGTCTCAGAGCTCGATGGACAATTCCTTCGATCTCATGGCTTGGTTTTTGCTCTGACATGCACTGTCAACCGTGGGACCTTGTATAGACAGGTGTGGGCCTTTCTAAATCATGTCCAATCAATAGAATTTACCACAGTTGGAGTCCAATCAAGTTGTAGAAACATCTCAAGGATGATCAATGGAAACAGGATGCACCTGAGCTCAATTTAGAATCTCATAGCAAAGGGTCTGAATACTTATGTAAACAAGGTATTTGTTTTTTCATTTTTAATAAATTTGCACAAAAAAAACATTTCTCACTGTCATTATGGGGAATTGTGTGTAGATTGATGAGGAAAAAATGTTAATATATTTTAAACGCTGTAACATAACAAAACGTGGAAAAAGTCAAGGGGTCTGCAACACTGGAGAGAAACTGCTCTACAAATGGGTTGGAGAGGTGCTCTATAAGCACAGGGGTTAAATGTATCTATGAGGGGGTCTACCCACCAAGGCATAGAGATGGACATCCTGCAGTGTGGCTGGACAGCTGACCCTCTTAGCAGACAGACTGCTCTGAACCAGCAGACACACACCGTTGCTGCTTAAGAGGACTAATAACCGGTGGCGATACAACACACACACACACCAGTGTTGCTACTAGAGACTACAGCTAACCCTTTCTCAGACAAGCTGACAGCACCATCACATCCAGGTATCTAAACGTGGGGTGGGTGGAGAGGTCCACCCACCGAGGGATGTAGACTCTGGATGGCCTGTGGTGTGCATCAGCGAGGCTGGAGCCTGGACAGCTCACTCTCTTAGCAGACAACCTGAGGTACTCCACCTCAGTCTGCTTCTCTCTGTCTACCGACCAAGACTGGGCTGTAAGGGAAGAACCCCTCAGGAGCCCAATCTGAGCTAGAACGAATGGAGAGTTCAATGTCTTCACAAACAAGCACACCCAAACGCACACACACCTGGCCACAATAAAGACACACAGATGAAAAGGAGAGTGGAGAATGATTAAACAGAGCAGGAGAACATTGATTTGACCAGACACAGAGACAGACAATCATGTACGATTGAGAAAAGCATCTGAGCTGACAGCTAGCAGCCAAGATGACAGCTAGCAGCCAAGATGACAGCTAGCAGCCATGATGACAGCTAGCAGCCAAGATGACAGCTAGCAGCCAAGATGACATTGAAAACCCAACAGGAGAAGTTGTGTATTACCTGTCTATGTTAATGTGTGTTTGTGCGCATCTATTGCATTACCCATACATGTATGTGTGTGTGCAGCACGAGTTACCCTATGTGCATTAGTGTGTGTGTGTGTGTGTGTGTGTGTGTGTGTGTGTGTGTGTGTGTGTGTGTGTGTGTGTGTGTGTGTGTGTGTGTGTGTGTGTGTGTGTGTGCGTGTGCGTGTGCGTGTGTGTGAGACCGAACTGACCTGCGCACCATCAGCCTCGAGTCCAGACTACCAGTCTTCATAGTGATAGCGTCAGTGAACAGTACGTCTTTAGCAGGCAACGCTAACACCTTGCTATGAGACAGAGACGGGTGGATCCTCTGCTGCTGCAGCTTCTTCAGAGTAGCATAGCCTAGTGCATCCCGCGGGCTGGTGTACATGAAACTGCAGTCCGCCAGGCTATTAATAGCCGCCATGGAGGGAGACTTGAGACTCTGGGCTCTACGGGGGAGGGTATGTGAGTAGCCAGCGGGGAACAGGGAGACTTGGAAAGGGGCAGGTGGTTAGTCTGGGCCTGGGTTGGGCTGAGGGAGTACAGCGTTTTCACGGTCTTGGCCGAGACCACTGTGTAAAGGCTGACGCAGTCCGAGGAGTCTGGTTCGGGCTCAGGGTTTCCAGTGGTCTCACAGGAGGGGCTGGAGCTCATGGAGTTGATGCCACTGTGGTGGTGTCCGTGTTGAAGCTCTGACTGCGGCTTTTAAAATGAGTCCCTCCCCCTTCAGAGGAAGAGGAACCACCATCTCCTGCCGCTAGACGTTCCCGGCTACTCTGATCCCTGGAGGGAGGCTCTCCAGGACCCCCCAGCTCAGTACCTCCTCCACCAGCCTGGTCTAGCCTCCTCTCTGCCAGCTGCTCCTCTGACCCCTCCACCGAGCCGCTGATCACCACAAAGGAGGTTTCCAGGCTGACTGTGGGACTCTTGGGTAAGCCTCTCCCATTGAATACAGATGTAAACACATCTCCCTGCGACGAGGAGTAGATAGAGGGCTCTGTGACCGTCCTGTTCCTTCTCAGCCCCCCCAGTTTGGGCTCGGTGGGGGTGCAACTTCTTGCTGGGGAGGGTCAGGGAGTTGAGGAAGCGGTTGCGTACGAAGCGGGTGGAGGCCAGGATGGTGAAGGGGCTGCGGTCCTTCCCGGGTTTGGAGTGCAGATAGGCATCGTTTGATTGGTCCAACATGTCACACTTGTAAGGTACATGTCTGAGGACACACACACAGCAATGATTTTTCTGCCTAAGAACACATATCCATAGTATATAAAAGTAGAATAAAAAAACTAGGAAAGCAAGAGCTGCCGAGGATGTACTTGAAGGAAAACTATCTTTTGGTATTTGTGTCATTAGTCCATTGCTCATGTGATGCTGTGTTTTGTATCATACGATGTATTTTAGGTCATATAACGCAGTGTTTTGTATCATACGATGTATTTTAGGTCATATAACGCAGTGTTTTGTATCATACGATGTATTTTAGGTCATATAACGCAGTATTTTGTATCATACGATGTATTTTAGGTCATATAACGCAGTGTTTTGTATCATACGATGTATTTTAGGTCATATAACGCAGTGTTTTGTATCATACGATGTATTTTAGGTCATATAACGCAGTATTTTGTATCATACGATGTATTTTAGGTCATATAACGCAGTGTTTTGTATCATATGATGTATTTTAGGTCATATAACGCAGTGTTTTGTATCATACGATGTATTTTAGGTCATATAACGCAGTGTTTTGTATCATACGATGTATTTTAGGTCATAAAACACAGTGTTTTGTATCATACGATGTATTTTAGGTCATAAAACACAGTGTTTTGTATCATACAATGTATTTTAGGTCATATAACGCAGTGTTTTGTATCAGCAGCAGTAGTGGCAGTAATAGTAGGAGTAGTGGTAATAGTAGTAGTAGCAGCAGCAGCAGTAGTGGCAGTAATAGTAGGAGTAGTAGTGGTAATAGTAGGAGTAGTGGTAATAGTAGTAGTATCAGCAGCAGTAGTGGCAGTAATAGTAGGAGTAGTGGTAATAGTAATAGTAGCAGCAGCAGCAGTAGTGGCAGTAATAGTAGGAGTAGTAGTGGTAATAGTAGTAGTAGTTGTAATAGTAGCAGCAGCAGCAGTAGTGGCAGTAATAATAGGAGTAGTGGTAATAGTAGTAGTAGTTGTAATAGTAGCAGCAGCAGCAGTAGTGACAGTGACAGTAATAGTAGGAGTAGTGGTAATAGTAGTAGTAGTTGTAATAGTAGCAGCAGCAGCAGTAGTGGCAGTAATAGTAGGAGTAGTGGTAATAGTAGTAGTATCAGCAGCAGTAGTGGCAGTAATAGTAGGAGTAGTAGTGGTAATAGTAGTAGTAGTTGTAATAGTAGCAGCAGCAGTAGTGGCAGTAATAGTAGGAGTAGTAGTGGTAATAGTAGGAGTAGTGGTAATAGTAGTAGTATCAGCAGCAGTAGTGGCAGTAATAGTAGGAGTAGTGGTAATAGTAATAGTAGCAGCAGCAGCAGTAGTGGCAGTAATAGTAGGAGTAGTAGTGGTAATAGTAGTAGTAGTTGTAATAGTAGCAGCAGCAGCAGTAGTGGCAGTAATAGTAGGAGTAGTGGTAATAGTAGTAGTAGTTGTAATAGTAGCAGCAGTAGTGGCAGTAATAGTAGGAGTAGTGGTATTAGTAGTAGTTGTAATAGTAGCAGCAGTAGTGGCAGTAATAGTAGGAGTAGTGGTAATAGTAGTAGTAGTTGTAATAGTAGCAGCAGTAGTGGCAGTAATAGTAGGAGTAGTGGTAATAGTAGTAGTAGTTGTAATAGTAGCAGCAGTAGTGGCAGTAATAGTAGGAGTAGTGGTAATAGTAGTAGTAGCAGCAGCAGAAATAGTAGGAGTAGTGGTAATAGTGGTAGTAGTAGTGGTAATAGTAGTAGTAGTTGTAATAGTAGCAGCAGTAGTGGCAGTAATAGTAGGAGTAGTGGTAATAGTAGTAGTAGTTGTAATAGTAGCAGCAGTAGTGGCAGTAATAGTAGTAGTGGTAATAGTAGTAGTAGCAGCAGCATAAATAGTAGGAGTAGTGGTAATAGTGGTAGTAGTAGTGGTAATAGTAGTAGTAGCAGCAGCAGTAGTGGCAGTAATAGTAGGAGTAGTGGTATTAGTAGTAGTTGTAATAGTAGCAGCAGTAGTGGCAGTAATAGTAGGAGTAGTGGTAATAGTAGTAGTAGCAGCAGCAGAAATAGTAGGAGTAGTGGTAATAGTGGTAGTAGTAGTGGTAATAGTAGTAGTAGCAGCAGCAGTGGCAGTAATGTCCGACAGATCTCAACTCATTAAAAGGAGGAAATGGCCACCGCCCGACCTCACTGCTTTCTCTCCCCTAACTAAATCTAATGCAGCCCACAAGTCCGCTGAATCTTTCATCTGAAGTATGTTGCGCTCGGGAGAGCAGGCCATCAGTTATTGTTTATAGTTCTAGTTATTTTGGGACATTTTACCCCTTTTTCTCTCCAATTTCGTGAGATCCAATTGATAGTTAGTCTCCCCACAAGGAGTCGTCAGAGCGCAATGGGACAAGGAATTCCCAGCCAGCCAAACCCTCCCCTAACCCGGACGATGCTGGGCCAATTGTGTGCCGCCTCATGGGTCTCCCGGTTACGGCCGCATGTGACACAGCCTGGGATCGAACCCTGGGCTGTAGTTACGTCTCAAGCACTGAGATGCATTGTGCCTTAGACCGCTGCCTGTTAGGACTGATTTATTACTGGAGTGGCCCTGCTACAGGTATGAAGGAAGGGGGAGGAGTATCAGTTTGCTGGAGACGGTGAAAGAAAGCCACCATAGATTGACAAAGTGTGATGTGTTGGGTGTGAACCTCGAGCTCGATGCCTGTGTGTAGATACTGGCACATGACTGTGTGTGTGTGTGTGTGTCTCTCTCTCTCTCTCCATAATACCACCACACCGGTGGTCAACGAATCACGACCAGAGTTAAATTGACCGTTTACTCACGGTAACTAAATGGTCATCAGTAACCTACCAAACATTCTAACTGCCTGATGCTCAGCACTCCATTGTCCCTCTAATCACTCTGACATCAATGCAAATGTAATAAAAAATCATATCCAACACTTCATGAGAACCCATGAGCTCATGTTGCGTAACCTTTCTATGGGCTATGCAATTACATGAAAAAGAGTATTGATGGCCTCTATTAAAAAGAGTAGGAACCCATCAGCTTTCTATAGGCTAGGCATAGTATATTTATTTTTCAACTTTCCTAAATATTAAGCACATTGCTTCGCTTTAAAACAGGAGTATAGCCTACCTGGCTGGCATTAAAATGAACCACGGAAAAAGCGTCCTCCATTCGCTATTAAGTGCATAGATGACATGTATTTTTTCCCCAGCCCCTGATCCGAGACAGGTGCATGATAATGGTCCATTCTAAATCAAAACTAATTTCACTAATTTATTATTTAGAATATGTAAAGACAAAATAAAATTAAGACTGAAAATATTCTCACTTTTGAATGATGTCTTTATTATCACTTGTGAATGATGCCCAGGGTGTGCATGAAGTCAAGAAACAGCGCATGCCTTTTTTTAAGCAACTTATCAAAACATGTGCGACTATAATTTGAAAAGGTTTGTATCACAACTGAAGTGGTCAAATAACTTCTTAAAAATAAACAAATTAATCTTCTTTACAACAGGTGTAGAGCCTAACTTGCATTCATAGGCTGCAAGTGTGTTTTAAGTTTGGGGAAGAATTTTGGGGATGCACCTTTATAATAAAAGAGTCCCATCACGCTGCCTCAGATTGTATTAAAAGTCTAAACAGTCAAACGTTTGTATCACAACCAAAGTTGCAGAAATAACTCTAAGTTAAGCATATAGGAGGACCTGTTTCTTTGTTAACCATTTTACACAGAATAGCCTAATTTGCGCACTCCCTCGGAAATTGTTTGGGGAAAATATCCTTTCTATTTTCTTCAGATATGCTAAATTGTATTCATCATACTATAAAATAATGGCATGAATTTTAAGCAAATCTTGTCTGCTAAACTAGTGTAGCCCACAGCCATAGCTAGATCAGGGCCTAACATCAAATCAAATGTTATTTGTCACATGTGCTGAATACAACAGGTGCTTACTTACAAGCCCTTAATCAACAATGCAGTTCAAGAAATGGAGTTAAGAAAATATTTACAAAATAAACTAAAGTAAAAAAGAATAATAAAAAGTAACAGGTAGTGTCTGACTATGATTCAATTATATGACATGCTATTTTATCAAATCGATTATCTAACGTTTAATTGATCATGTGATTGAATTAAACCATGAAACAATTAAACCATTAATAACCTGGGGCACCAAGGAAGCATTCATTTATATAGAGCGGTTACCTCCTGAATCCACTCTCTTAAAGATCTTTAATATCAATAGAAGTAAATTATTAATCGTCACCTCGATTGGTCTCATTCTGATTGTCGTAAGTACTTGGTTATCTGCACGAACCCTAGATAATAAGTTGAATTAGCAATACACAAATTGGCTTAATTATTTATTTACTAAAATACCTAAACAATCACGCAGAATTACACACACATACATAATACACATACAATTTACATATACACACACACTTGAAGTCGTAAGATTACATACACTTAGGTTGGAGTCATTGAAACTCGTTTTTCAACCACCACAAATTTCATGTTAAAACCTCTTTGGGCTGCAATCCCGTTAACGGGATGATATGACAACAGCCAGTGAAAGTGCAGGACGCCAAATTCAAAACAACAGAAATCTCATAATTAGAATTCCTCAAACATACATGTTTCTTATACCGTTTTAAAGGTATTATTGTTGTTAATCCCACCACAGTGTCCGATTTCAAATAGGATTTACGGCAAAAGCACCACAAACGATTATATTAGGTCACCAAGCCACAGAAAAACACAGCCATTTTCCCAGCCAAAGAGAGGAGTCATAAAAAGCACACATAGAGATAAAAAGAATCACTAACCTTTGATGATCTTCATCATATAACACTCATAGGACTTCATGTTACACAACACATCTTTGTTTTGTTTGATAAAGCTCATATTTATATAAAAAAATCTGAGTTTACATTGGCGCGTTACATTCACTAGTTCCAAAAACATCCAGGGATTTTGCATAGCCACATCGATTCAACAGAAATACTCATCATAAATGTAGATGATAATACAAGTTATACACATGGAATTATAGATATACCTGTCCTTAATGCAACCGCTGTGTAAGATTTCAAAATAACTTTACGGAAAAAGCAAACCATGCAATAATCTGAGACGGCGCTCAGAACAATCAAGTCAAAATAGCAGCCATGTTGTAGTCAACATAAACCATAAATCACATGCTAAATATTCCCTTACCTTTGATGATCTTCATCAGAATGCACTCCAAGGAATCCCTAGTCCACAATAAAAGCTTGATTTGTTCGATAATGTCCGTTATTTATGTCCAATTAGCTACTTTTGTTAGCGCGTTTGGTATACATATCCAAACGCTCGTTCTGGCCAGCATTACGTCGGACAAAAAAAATTAAAAAGTTAAATTACAGGTCGAAGAAACATTTCAAACTAAGTACAGAATCAATCATTAGGATGTTTTTAACATTAATCTTCAATAAAGTTCCAACCGGAGTATTCCTTTGTGTCTTCAGGAGCCATGGAACGCAGGTCGCTATCATGTGCAATGCGCGTGACCAGAAAATGGCTGATTGCCAGACACCTGATTCATTCTGCTATCATTCAGTCCCACAACACAGTAGAAGCCTCATTCAAATTTCTATCGGTTGACATCTAGTGGAAGCCGTAAATCTTTAATGTCTCAAGGGGATTTCAATGAGAACTGTGGTGAGTACATACCAGCCTCAGATTTCTCACTTCCTGTTTTGATTTCTCCTCAGGTTTTTGCCTGCCATATGAGTTCTGTTATAGTCACAGACATCATTCAAACAGTTTCAGAAACTTCAGAGTGTTTTCTATCAAATACTGTAATAATAATAATACTAATAATAATATGCATATATTAGCAACTGAGACTGAGGAGCAGGCCGTTTACTTTGGGCACCTTATTCATCCAAGCTACTCAATACTGCCCCTCAGCCATAAGAAGGTCAAACTATAGTTTCGGCAAGTCGGTTAGGACATCTACTTTGTGCATGACACAAATGATTTTTCCAACAATTGTTTACAAACAGATTATTTTAGTTATAATTCACTGCACCACAATTCCAGTGGGTCAGAAGTTTACATACACTAAGGTGACTGTGCCTTTAAACAGCTTGGAAAATTCCAAAACATTATGTCATGGCTTTAGAAGCTTCTTATATGCTAATTGACATCATTTGAGTCAATTAAAGGTGTAACTGTGGATGTATTTCAAGGTCTACCTTCTAAATCAGTGCCTCTTTGCTTGACATCATGGGAAATCAAAAGAAATCAGCCAAGACTTCAGAAAAAAATTGTAGACCTCCACAAGTCTGGTTCATCCTTGGGAACAATTTCCAAACGCCTTAAGGTACCACGGTCATCTCCACAAACAATAGATTGCAAGTATAAACAACATGTGACCACACAGCCGTCATAGCGCTCAGGAAGAATACGTGTTCGGTCTCCTACGGATGAACATACTTTGGTGCGAAAAGTGCAAATCAATCCCAGAACAACAGCAAAGGACCTTGTGAAGAGGCTGGAGGAAACAGGTACAAAAGTATCTATATCCACAGTAAAAACGAGTCCTATATCGACATAATTTGAAAGGCGCTCAGCAAGAAAGAAGCCACTGCTCCAAAACCGCCATAAAAAGCACAGACTACGGTTTTCAACTGCACATGGGGACAAAGGTTGTACTTTTTGGAGAAATGTCCTCTGGTCTGATGAAACAAAAATAGAACTGTTTGGCCATAATTACCATTGTTATGTTTGGAGGAAAAAGGGGGAGGCTTGCAAGCCGAAGAACACCATCCCAACCGTGGAGCACAGGGGTGGCAGAATCATGTTGTGGGGGTGCTTTGCTGCAGGAGGGACTGGTGCACTTCACAAAATAGATGGCATAATGAGGAAAGAAAATTATGTGGATGTATTGAAGCAACATCAAGACATCAGTCAGCAAATTAAAGCTTGGTCACAAATGGGTCTTCCAAATGGACAATTACCCCAAGCATACTTCCAAAGTTGTGGCAAAATGGCTTAAGGACAACAAAGTAAAGGTATTGGAGTGGCCATCAGAAAGTCCTGACCACGATCCTATAGAAGATTTGTGGGCAGAACTGAAAAAGCGTGTGCGAGCAAGGATGCTTACAAACCTGACTCAGTTGCACCAGCTCTGTCTGGAGGAATGGGCCAAAATTCCCCCAACTTATTGTGGGAAGCTTGTGGAAGGCTACCCGAAATGTTTGACCCAAGTTAAACCATTTAAAGGCAATGCTACCAAATACTAAGAGTGTATGTACACTTCTGACCCACTGGGAATGTGATGAAAGAAATAAAAGCTTAAATAAATCACTCTACTATTATTTCACATTCTTAAAATAAAGTGGTGATCCTAATTGACCTAAGACAGGGAATTTTTACTTGGATTAACTGTCAGGAATTGTGAAAAACTGAGTTTAAATGAATTTGGCTAAGGTGTATGTAAACTTCCGACTTCAACTGTAATGTCCCAGATAACAACTGATCTGACACGTTCTTTAAGTACCAACAGACAATTTCACCTGGTTGAGAAAGGGAAATATTGTTCCATTCCCCAACCTTTTGATGTTACCATACTCTCTCTATTATCAAAGGGCTTTCCAAGAGACCATTCTGTAGAGTGGAGAGAAAAGGGGAAAGGTATTTATAGGGGGGGTTAATAAACCTCACCCAACAGGGCAACGTCATGACACTATGAACAAAGCAGGTCCTACAGGCTCTAGTTTTGTCACACCTGGACAACTGTTCAGTCGTGTGGTCAGGTGCCACAAAAAGGGACTTAAGAAAATGACTACAGGGCAGCACAGCTGGCCCTTAAATGTACACAGAGAGCTAACATTAATAATATGCATGTCATTCTCTCATGGCTCAAAGTAGAGGAGAGTTCGACTTCATCACTACTTGCTTTTGTAAGAAGTGTTGACATGCTGAATGCACCGAGGTGTCTGTTTAAACTACTAGCACACAGCTTGGACACCCATGCATACCCCACAAGACAAGCCACCAGAGGTCTCTTCACAATCCCCAAGTCCAGAACAGACCATGGGAGGCACACAGTACTACATAGAGCCATGATTACATGGAACTCTATTCCACATCAGGATACTGATTCAAGCATTAGAATCAGATTGAAAAAAATCAGCTAGTGGGGGATCCATAATAAATATAAAAGGAGACGCAGGCCTCGATGCCACAAACACAGCAATGGGTCGTGTTAACCTCTTGAAGCTAGGGGGCACTATTTTTATGTTTGGAAAAATAACGTTCCCAAAGTAAACAGCCTATTTCTCATGACCAGACGTTAGAATATGCATATAATTGACAGATTAGGATAGAAAACACTAAAGTTTCCAAAACTGTAAAAATATTGTATGTGAGTATAACAGAACTGATATTGCAGGCGAAAGCCTGAGGATAATCCAATCAGGAAGTGCTTCTTATTTTGAAACCTCTGTGTTCCTATGCGTGCCTGTCCTTCATTTGACCACCTTGAAGTAGTGGTTCCCCTTGCTCTGCAAGGGCCGCGGCTTTTGTGGAGCGATGGGTAACGATGCTTCGTGGGTGACTGTTGTTGATGTGTGCAAAGGGTCCCTGGTTCACGCCCAGGTATGGGCGAGGGGACTGTCTAAAGTTATACTGTTACATTGGTGCCGTGACCCGGATCACTGGTTGCTGCGGAAAAGGAGGTCAAAAGGGGGGTGATTGTAACGATATGAAACGGCTAGCTAGTTAGCGGTGGTGCGCGCTAATAGCGTTTCAATCGGTGAGTCACTTGCTCTGAGACCTTGAAGTAGTGGTTCCCCTTGCTCTGCAAGGGCCGTGGCTTTTGTGGAGCGATGGGTAACGATGTTTCGTGGGTGTCAGTTGCTTCGATGCTTCGTGGGTGCAGAGGGTCCCTGGTTCGAGCCTGGATATGGGCGAGGGGACGGACTAAAGTTATGTTACACAGACACAGTCTGGTGCCTTCAGAGTGGGAGAGGAAGTGGCATCAGGGACAATATGAGGGTATGGACACTAGTAAATACTCATACTCGCGGTCAGCTATATCCAACCATAACCTCTTGAGTTGTCAAAATGGCAAATTGGGCAGACCCACTGTGACGCCCACAGCAAACAGGGAAATCCTCCAGTTGGAAGTCATAGTAATAGCAACAACTGCAACTGTCGTGACCCGACTTCAAATAAACCTATTGGCTAATGTTAACTAGCTAGCTAGTTATAATAATTGAATAACGTTAGTTAGTTAGTTAGTTACCACAATGCAAATATAGGTATGTAACGTTAGCTAGTTAGCCAGCTATAACTACATGCCCAAATCATTAGCCAGGCAACGTTAGCTAGCTAAATGCGTAACTACCTTGCTCAACCTGGCCATAAAAACTACATTTATAGCGAAGCTAGCTAGATAATGCTAGCCCACTAATCAAAACAACACTCGATAGAGGAGCGTCATCTTGACTCGGATGGCAGATAATGTTAGGTTAGCTGCGCCTCTTTGGTGCGTGCGACTCAGAAAGCTGGTTATCAAAGAATTCAGCAACCAATAATCAGTAGAATGCATTTTAATAGATTTCCCAGCCTCATCATCACCTTAAGTTGCTGCAAACAATATCCATTATTACAATATTAGCGTTCACTCCGTATGAACCCCTAACATTAAAACGACTTAACGTTACATCTTGTCAGATCGAGCGGTACGTTCTCTTCCCCGCTGTCATTCCGACCTGTCCAAGACAACCGGGACATTGTAAGGCTACCCATCTGGGTCATCAGAAAGAAAAGCAAATAGTGGCATAGAATTTCAAGTTCATAAAGCTTATGTCGGGGTGATATTTCAGGCTTCCCTCGCATCCGAAGACTTCGGATAGAGCGGCCACGGATGCTTGTCGCCATGTTTCCAGAAATATACACAACAGCGGAAACTTGGTGAATTCTCGTGAGAGAATAGGGGATTGGGTTTATCGCGCCGACATTACTTTAGCGCCGCATATCTCTTGTGTCTCCGGTCTGGTCAGTGGTGGAAAAAGCACCCAATTGTCCTACTTGATTAAAAGTAAAGATACCTTAATAGAAAGTGACTAAAGTAAAAGTCACCCAGTAAAATACCACTTGAGTAAAAGTATTTGGTTTTAAATATACTTAAAATCCAAAGTAAATGTGATTGCTAAAATATACTGAAGTATTAAAAGTAAAATTATAAATCATTTCATATTCCTTATATTTATCAAACAAGACGGCCCAATTGTATTTTTTTATGGATAGCCAGGGGCACACTCCAACACTCAGACATAATTTACAAAGAACCATTTATGTTTAGTGAGTCCTGAGTCCGCCAGATCAGAGGCAGTAGATGTTCTCATAGTAAGGGATGTTCTCTATATAAGTGCGTGAATTGGACCATTTTCCTGTCCTACTAAGCTTTCGAAATTTACTTTTGGGTGTCAGGGAAAATGTATTGAGTACAAAGTACATTATTTTCTTTCGGAATTTAATGGAGTAAAATATGTCAAAAATATATAGAGTAATTCCAGATATCGCCAGAAACTACTTAAATAGTACTTTAAAGTATTTTTACTTCAGTACTTTACACTACTAGGTCTGGTGAATGGTCTGAGAGCTTATTTGAAATGAAATACCAACTAAAATACATAGTGAATGTTTCACATTCAAAGAGATATCCATTCATTCACATTGCAATCCAGGTTAAATAAACAAAACAACCATAGTATAGTCAAGGCACTTTTATCTATAGTTATTTCAAGACAATCAATTAAACAGTTTAAGTCATCTGTTTTTTCACCAGATAAAATAAAGATGACCAGTTGCGGTGTGCATTGCAGATTCAGTGCTGGTTGTCTCAGTACATTCTGACACAGAAGTCTCAGTCATTGTCATAAATGCAGTCTGTAAGAAAATAAACAAGTAGAACCATGTTTGAACAATGCATTGCATTCCAAACAAATACAATTAAAAATAAATGTATGTAGGCCTACATTTGAAGTCAGAAGATTACATACACCTTAGCCAAATACATTTAAACTCAGTTTTTCACAATTCCTGACATTGAATCCCAGTAAAAATTCCCTGTTTTAGGTAAGTCAACACTTTATTTTAAGAATGTGAAATGTCAGAATAATAGGAGAGAGTGACTTATTTCAGCTTTTATTTCTTTCATCACATTCCCAGTGGGTCAGAAGTTTACATACACTCAATTAGTATTTGGTAGCATTGCCTTTAAATTGTTTAACTTGGGTCAAACATTTTGGGTAGCCTTCCACAAGCTTCCCACAATAAGTTGGGTGAATTTTGGCCCATTCCTCCTGACAGAGCTGGTGTAACTGAGTCAGGTTTGTAGGCCTCCTTGCTCGCACACACTTTCAGTTCTGCCCACAAACTTTCTATAGGATTGAGGTCGGGGCTTTGTGATGGCCACTCCAATATCTTGACTTTGTTGTCCTTAAGTGATTTTGCCACAACTTTGGAAGTATGCTTGGGGTCATTGTCCATTTGGGAGACCCATTTGCGACCAAGCTTTAACTTCCTGATTGATGTCTTGAGATGTTGCTTCAATATATCTACATAATTTCCCTTGCTCATGAAGCCATCTATTTTGTGAAGTGCACCAGTCCCTCCTGCAGCAAAGCAGACCCACAACTTGATGCTGCCACCCCCATGCTTCACGGTTGGGATGTTGTTCTTCGGCTTGCAAGCCTCCCCCTTTTTCCTCCAAACATAACAATGGTCATTATGGCCAAACAGTTCCATTTTTGTTTCATCAGACCAGAGGACATTTCTACAAAAAGTACAACCTTTGTCCCCATGTGCAGTAGAAAACCGTAGTCTGTGCTTTTTATGGCGGTTTGAAGCAGTGGCTTCTTCCTTGCTGAGCGGACTTTCAGGTTATGTCGATACAGGACTCGTTTTACTGTGGACATAGATACTTATGTACCTGTTTCCTCCAGCATCTTCACAAGATCCTTTGATGTTGTTCTGGGATTGATTTGCACTTTTCGCACCAATGTACATTCATCTCTAGGAGACAGAACGCGTCTCCTTCCTGAGCGGTATGACGGCTGTGTGGTCCCATGGTGTTTATGCTTGCGTACTATTGTTTGTACAGATGAACGTGGTACCTTCAGGCATTTGGAAATTGCCCCCAATGATGAACCAGACTTGTGGAGGTCTACAAGAGGCACTGAGTTTGAAGGTTGGCCTTGAAATACATCCACAGGTACACCTACAATTGACTCAAATTATGTCAATTAGTCTATCAGAAGCTTTTAAAGCCATGTCACAATTTTCTGGAAGTTTCCACGCTGTTTAAAGGCACAGTCAACTTAGTGTACGTAAACTTCTGACCCACTGGAATTGTGATACAGTGAATTATTTGTTAAATAATCTGTCTGTAAACAATTGTTGGGAAAATGATTTGTGTCATGCACAAAGTAGATGTCCTAACAAACTTTCCAAAACTATAGTTTGTTAACAAGACATTTGTGGTTGAAAAGCAAGTTTTAATGACTCCAACCTAAGTGTATGTAAACTTCCGACTTCAACTGTATATTATTTCATCAGCCTACTTCTGTAAGTAGGCCTGTCTTGTCTGCAAACTAATATCTTCAAAGCAGCAATGTCATTGTTTAAACAAAGTGTTGTACAGTTAGTAACAAATAATTGTACAACTTTATTTGGATAGTCTGTAGAGCATCTGCAGATGGACTATCTACAGATGATCAGTAACATTTAAACTAACTATCTACTAACCCTAGCTCTAACCTTTATCCTAACCCTAACCCTTATTCTAACCCTAACCTTAACCCTTACCCTAACCTTAACCCTTATCCTAATCCTAAATGTAACCCTAACCCTTATTCTAACCCGAGCCTTAACCCGAGCCTTAACCCTTATCCTAATCCTAAATTTAACCCAAACCCTTATTCTAACCCTAGCCTTACCCCTTACCTTAACCCTTATCCTAATCCTAAATTTAACCCTAACCCTTATTCTAACCCTAGCCTTAACCCTTACCTTAACCCTTATCCTAATCCTAAATTTAACCCTAACCCTTATTCTAACCCTAGCCTTAACCCTTATCCTAATCCTACATTTAACCCTAACCCTAGCCTTAACCCTTACCCTAACCTTAACCCTTATCTTAACCCTAAATTTAACCCTAACCCTTATTCTAACCCTAACCTTACTGCTTACCCTAACCTTAAATTTAACCCTAACCCTTATTCTAACCCTAACCTTAACCCTTATCCTAATCCTAAATTTAACCCTAACCCTTTTTCTAACCCTAACCTTAACCCTTATCCTAATCCTAAATGTAACCCTAACCCTTATTCTAACCCTAGCCTTAACCCTTACCCTAACCTTAACCCTTATCCTAAACCTAAATTTAACCCTAACCCTTATTCTAACCCTAACCCTTACCCTAACCTTTATCCTAACCCTAAATTGAACCCTTAACCCATATCCTAACCCTACACTTAACCATTACCCCAACCCTCATTTTTAACCTAACCCTAACCGTAACCTTAGCAAGCAGTTTCTTATCAAGTTTGTTGATCGTATGATAATCTGTAGATCATATACAGATGGAAAATCTGGACTATTCAAATAAAGTATGACCCAGATCATTTCTAGGATGGTTTTAAAACATACTTTCTCCTATGTCGTCATAAACATCTCCACCATCCCTGTTGAAGTAAAATAATATGTCAAAATATTCGTTTTGTGTATGTGTTTGTGTGCACACATGTGCATGAACGTGTGAATATTTTGAGTGAGCGCATGCGTATTTTAACAATCAGAAATAACTTGTGAACTTACTGTGCAACATTGACCATGGACACATAACCAACTAGAAAAGAGGAATACAGATTGCAATTAATTTTCATGTTTGATTGTGAATAATTCATCCATAACAACTGATGCCAACTTACACTTCCCGTCTCTATTCCTGCCAATCAGTTTTCCGTATGTTGGCTTCACAATGACATCGATCACCTCTCCTGGCTTCAACTGTAGGTCTTTATTCCCCCATTTCTTACTGTCCAAGGTAGGATCTATGGTAACATCATATAACACCTGGATCTCCCCTTCAAACTGACAGTGGAAGATTTCAACACAGTTACTACTACTCAAATCATGTAAGTAAGTACAATATAAATCTGACCAAATAAAAAAGATACATTCATTGATTATCAATATTTTAGAATGTTATCTGGGAATAACTGTGATTTTAAAATGTTGTTGAATTGTATTTAGGTTTTCTACTTTATTCAGATATGGATAGTTTGAAACGAGACGGGAGACAGTAATGTGCCCGGCTCAACTAAATTATGTCATTGTGCTTTCTCCTGTCACAATTAGACATTTTACCTTGAATTTTTTCCTGAATTCCTTTTCCTCTTTCTCAAACTTTTTCTTCTTCTTGGGGTCCATCACCTCCTGCTTTCCCTTAGGTGTCAGCTGAGGGAGACTGAAATGGAGAAACACAAAATGATTTAACTTAGGTATTGATTTCAAGCTCATTTGTGTCTGAACTGACTATTCAAGAGTACAGCTGAACGGACTATCCAAGAGTACAGCTGAACGGACTATTCAAGAGTACAGCTGAACGGACTATTCAAGAGTATAGCTGAACGGACTATTCAAGAGTACAGCTGAACGGACTATTCAAGAGTACAGCTGAACGGACTATTCAAGAGTACAGCTGAACGGACTATTCAAGAGTATAGCTGAACTGACTATTCAAGAGTACAGCTGAACGGACTATTCAAGAGTACAGCTGAACGGACTATCCAAGAGTACAGCTGAACGGACTATTCAAGAGTACAGCTGAACGAACGGACTATTCAAGAGTATAGCTGAACGGACTATTCACTATTCAAGTACAGCTGAACGGACTATTCAAGAGTATAGCTGAACGGACTATTCAAGAGTATAGCTGAACGGACTATTCAAGAGTACAGCTGAAGCTGAACGGACTATTCAAGAGTACAGCTGAACGGACTATTCAAGAGTAGTGAAGGACTGAAGAGTACAGCTGAACGACTATTCAAGAGTATAGCTGAACGGACTATTCAAGAGTACAGCTGAACGGACTATTCAAGTACAGCTGAACAGCTGAACGGACTATTCAAGAGTACAGCTGAACGGACTATTCAAGAGTACAGCTGAACGGACTATTCAAGAGTATAGCTGAACGGACTATTCAAGAGTACAGCTGAACGGACTATTCAAGAGTATAGCTGACTATTCGGACTATTCAAGAGTACAGCTGAACGGACTATTCAAGAGTACAGCTGAACGGACTATTCAAGAGTACAGCTGAATGGACTATTCAAGAGTATAGCTGAACGGACTATTCAAGAGTACAGCTGAACGGACTATTCAAGAGTACAGCTGAACGGACTATTCAAGAGTATAGCTGAACGGACTATTCAAGAGTACAGCTGAACGGACTATTCAAGAGTGAACGGACTAGCTGAACGGACTATTCAAGAGTACAGCTGAACGGACTATTCAAGAGTACAGCTGAACGGACTATTTAAGAGTATAGCTGGGACTATTCAAGAGTATAGCTGAACGGACTATTCAAGAGTACAGCTGAACGGACTATTCAAGAGTACAGCTGAACGGACTATTCAAGAGTACAGCTGAACGGACTATTCAAGAGTACAGCTGAACGGACTATTCAAGAGTACAGCTGAAAGGACTATTCAAGTGTACAGCTGAACGGACTATTCAAGAGTACAGCTGAACGGACTATTCAAGAGTACAGCTGAACGGACTATTCAAGAGTACAGCTGAACGGACTATTCAAGAGTACAGCTGAACGGACTATTCAAGAGTACAGCTGAACGGACTATTCAAGAGTACAGCTGAACGGACTATTCAAGAGTACAGCTGAACGGACTATTCAAGAGTATAGCTGAACGGACTATTCAAGAGTACAGCTGAACGGACTATTCAAGAGTACAGCTGAACGGACTATTCAAGAGTACAGCTGAACGGACTATTCAAGAGTACAGCTGAACGGACTATTCAAGAGTATAGCTGAATTCAAGAGTACAGCTGAACTATTCAAGAGTACAGCTGAACGGACTATCTGAACGGAAGAGTACAGCTGAACGGACTATTCAAGAGTACAGCTGAACGGACTATTCAAGAGTACAGCTGAACGGACTATTCAAGTAGTAAATTCAAGCTGAACTGACTATTCAAGAGTACAGCTGAACGGACAATTCAAGAGTATAGCTGAATGGACTATTCAAGAGTAGCTGAACGGACTATAGCTGAACGGACTATTCAAGAGTACAGAGCTGAGCTGAACGGACTATTCAAGAGTACAGCTGAACGGACTATTCAAGAGTACAGCTGAACGGACTATTCAAGAGTACAGCTGAAGCTGAGTAAGCTGAACGGACTATTCAAGAGTATAGCTGAACGGACTATTCAAGAGTACAGCTGAACGGACTATTCAAGAGTATAGCTGAACGGACTATTCAAGAGTACAGCTGAACGGACTATTCAAGAGTATAGCTGAACGGACTATTCAAGAGTACAGCTGAACGGACTATTCAAGAGTACAGCTGAACGGACTATTCAAGAGTACAGCTATTCAAGAGTATAGAACGGCTGACTATTCAAGAGTATAGCTGAACGGACTATTCAAGAGTATAGCTGAACGGACTATTCAAGTAGTATTCAGCTGAACGGACTATTCAAGAGTACAGCTGAACGGACTATTCAAGAGTATAGCTGAACGGACTATTCAAGAGTACAGCTGAACGGACTATTCAAGAGTACAGCTGAACTGACTATTCAAGAGTACAGCTGAACGGACTATTCAAGAGTACAGCTGAACGGAGTACTGATTATTCAAGAGTACAGCTGAACGGACTATTCAAGAGTATAGCTGAACGGACTATTCAAGAGTATAGCTGAACGGACTATTCAAGAGTACAGCTGAACGGACTATTCAAGAGTACAGCTGAACGGACTATTCAAGAGTATAGCTGAACAGACTATTCAAGAGTACAGCTGAACGGACTATTCAAGAGTATAGCTGAACGGACTATTCAAGAGTATAGCTGAACGGACTATTCAAGAGTATAGCTGAACTGACTATTCAAGAGTACAGCTGAACGGACTATTCAAGAGTACAGCTGAACGGACTATTCAAGAGTACAGCTGAACGGACTATTCAAGAGTATAGCTGAACGGACTATTCAAGAGTATAGCTGAACGGACTATTCAAGAGTACAGCTGAACGGACTATTCAAGAGTACAGCTGAACGGACTATTCAAGAGTATAGCTGAACAGACTATTCAAGAGTACAGCTGAACGGACTATTCAAGAGTATAGCTGAACGGACTATTCAAGAGTATAGCTGAACGGACTATTCAAGAGTATAGCTGAACTGACTATTCAAGAGTACAGCTGAACGGACTATTCAAGAGTACAGCTGAACGGACTATTCAAGAGTACAGCTGAACGGACTATTCAAGAGTATAGCTGAACGGACTATTCAAGAGTATAGCTGAACGGACTATTCAAGAGTACAGCTGAACGGACTATTCAAGAGTACAGCTGAACGGACTATTCAAGAGTACAGCTGAACGGACTATTCAAGAGTACAGCTGAACTGACTATTCAAGAGTACAGCTGAACGGACTATTCAAGAGTACAGCTGAACGGACTATTCAAGAGTACAGCTGAACAGACTATTCAAGAGTATAGCTGAACGGACTATTCAAGAGTATAGCTGAACGGACTATTCAAGAGTACAGCTGAACGGACTATTCAAGAGTATAGCTGAACGGACTATTCAAGAGTACAGCTGAACGGACTATTCAAGAGTATAGCTGAACGGACTATTCAAGAGTACAGCTGAACGGACTATTCAAGAGTATAGCTGAACGGACTATTCAAGAGTATAGCTGAACGGACTATTCAAGAGTATAGCTGACCCAACTCTGGCTCTGTGACCCTCTTCTCACCTGTTGAGAGGAGGAGGGGCAGTGAAGCTCTGAGACTCCACGTCATCGTAAATCTCGTCTATGGACATAAAGACAGACAAATGAAGCAACACACTTCTTTAACTTGATTACACAGTACACTAAATAGAATGGTGATTTTATTTAAAGAATACAGGGAAATCATTTGACTGGGAAATAACTGGTAAGACTGTTGTTCCCTTTCCCAGTGAACAAGTGACCATATCATTACCTCCCTCTTTAGGTAGTGGAGGGGGAAATCTGAGAATGAAGATCAAACAGTTATTGAACAAAAAGATCAAGCTGGGTTATTCACTGTATTGACATTATACATGCAAAAGGTTTCAGGGGTCATTCATAAAGGTAAAGCAAAGAAGGGATAAAAAACCATCTAACTATGTGTCAATGTAGCTCTGTTCCAGCATCACTTTTGCAATAATACTTCTGACCACTAGATGTTGTCAGTCAAATACTAAGCAACGATGAGGAACACCTCGTGAGTGAGACACTGTATTACATTTACTGCTCGATGCATAGAATACACACAAAATCACCACATAGTTACATAATTGCATATACCTGTTTTGATTGGATCCATCCACATCATCATAGATATCACCATCTTCAGCTGTCATAAGAAGAAAACAATGACATGGCAAAAGGCTTGTTATTGCTATGCGACTGGCTGAGTAACAATCCATGCTTTGAACACTGCATATGCTGCAGTCTAGTTGTTTTTTGTCATTTTCTATATTACTGGTCTGTTATAAGTTCTGATCAATTATATATCATATCAATGTGAGACTTACCTTGTTGGACCTTGACCCCACTGAAAAACAAAAATCTAGACTATTCAAGCGTAGACACCAATGGGTCACAATGACACATCACATAGACAACAAAGTAAACAACATTTCAAAGCTCTAACATTTAACATTTAGTTAATTTTTTTATTTTACCTGCAGGCATTGTCCAGGATCCCTACATCATCGTAAACCTCAGGCTTTTCCTCAGACTGGTTAGGTAGGGGTCCTTTCTTCTGCTCCTTTACTGCCTCAGTCCTTACATAGCCATCTACAACACAGCAAGGAGGAGGAGGCAGTGATAACAGGAAGAGAGAGGGTGGTATGTGTATGTATGTACTGTAGGAGGCAGTGAGAACAGGAAGAGAGAGGGTGGTATGTGTATGTATGCGTGTATTTACTGTATGTGTATACACCCACAGTTTCCCTCATTGTTCCTGGCCAGCCAACGTCCCTCTGGGTTGTCAGTGATGCGTATGATATCTATAGTCTCTCCCTGTGTTAGTGGCAGGTCAGTCTTTCCTCCTTTACATTCCACCCGAGCCTTGGCTTTGTGAATCACCTGAATCGGCTCAGAGAGCTACAAACAGGGATAGGTGTTACTCCACTACACATGTCTGTAATAGATATAACTCCAGATATATGCATATCCTGCTTACCTTGTACTTTTTCTTTGCCTCTTGCTCCTTCTTCTCTCTGGCTTTCTGCATTTTCTTCTCCTGCTCTAGTCGTTTCTTCTCCTCTTTGTCGCTCTTCTTCTCTTGCCCTTTCACTTCGTTGGTTTCTTTCAATCCTTTCGCCTCCTGTTCAATCCTGTCGTGAGAGAGAAAGAGAGTAATTGTTGGATAAATAATTATACTGGGGTTGAGAATCAAACATATAAACTTAGCAAAAAAAGAAACGTCCCTTTTTCAGGACCCTGTCTTTCAAAGATAATTCGTAAAAATCCAAAGATCGAAAATTGTCCGGGATCTTGCAGGTGCCTTGGTGGAAGACTGGGGTAACAACTCACAGCAAAATCTGGTGCAGTCCATGAGGAGATGCACTGTAGTACTTAATGCTGCTGGTGGCCACACCAGATATTGACTGTTACTTTTGATTTTGACCCCCCTTTTGTTCAGGGACACATTATTCCATTTCTGTTAGTCACATGTATGTGGAACTTGTTCAGTTTATGTCTCAGTTGTTGAATCTTGTTATGTTCATACACATATTTACACATGTTAAGTTTGCTAAAAATAAACGCAGTTGACAGTGAGAGGGCGTTTCTTTTATTGCTGAGTTTAGATGATAATACTACAGAGGTGTCACTATTATATATAACATCGTTTTACATTCTATTCATTATTTTTATGTGATAAAGATTCCTCTCACCATCTCTCCTCTAAGTCTTCATACATCTCTTCATCACTCAACTCTGCCTGTTAGAGGATGGGACATACAATATTACAATCAAGCATTAAAGTGAAGCTGCAAACTATCAGAAATTATTGTTATCAAAGACGGATTAAACTTGTTGTAGAGAGTTGGACTGTAAACATACTGTATCTAAATATGTAAATGACATTCAAACAAATGTTCAGTCAGAAGTGGGTTACTGAAGCTACATACTGCAAGGGTCTAGATATCGCTCTTAACCACTTCCTCTTTTCTCCCAGCATGTTATTTCTACAGCTATATGTGTCACACTTACTTTAACACCAATCATGTGCCCTGTCTAAATGCATGCTATGTACAGTGCAGTAACTAGTTGTACAGTTTCGAAGGCTCCATATTACCATCATCAGGCAAATCAGATATTATACCTCAATTTTTAGGTTGGGATGTCCTGTAATGAAAACCAAACAAACATATAAGTCATTTTCAGTTCTATGTTGATTATTGACATAATTGTTTATGTCTTAGCTTGTATCCACAACATTGAGTATTAAACACATTTTTATTTCTTAATTTGAAACAATCATCTTTGTTCCACCAAATGATTTAGGGTCTAGCTACACATATTATTCACAATGCCACGTAGCGCTCGTATAGGTGAGGTTGTGTAAGAATGGAAGTGGCACCTCCAGGGGGAAGGGGTGAAGGGAGATTCATGACCCCAATGTCGTCATAGCTATCCTCCTGGTTGGGCTGGATTCTGATCATCATTCATGGTTAGAAAGACACACACATACACATACACACACGGTCATTCATGTTATTATCACAACACCAAAGACTTTAGAACAGGGATGGGCTACTTTGATGAGGGTGGGGGCCACAAAAAAACAGAATTTAAGAATAACCAGTGTTGTGTTCCAGACCACCTCAAGCAAGACCGATTCAAGACCAACACCGGAGCGAATCGAGTCCAAGTCAAGACCAAGACCGGAGGGGGAGCGAGACTGAGTGAAGACTGGGAGGGGGACAAGAGCTCTGAGATCAAGTCAAGACCGAGACCAGAAAATTTTGAGACGAATTCAAGACCATGACTGTAATTTTGTCAAATTGTCACTATAATAAGAGTTCAACATTTCCAGTATTTCAGAAGAACATATGGATTCTTTATACATTCAGAATGGTAAAATAAATGCATGCAGAGGGCAAATAGAGACGCTCTACAAATGTTTACTAACACAAACACAGCAGGGAACAATGAGGACCTTCTATGCTTTCAGAGAAAGGCTAAGGATTTACGGCATAATATAAATAATAATCATTATATTATTATTTTCAATGATGTTCTGATTTAGTCTCTTTAATTTTTGTTAGAAAGGAAAAGGTTAAAACTGAAAAGAAAAAAATATCCAATCAATATTTTTCTAGCTAGCTAAGTTAGCCACTGGCTAGGCCATCTGAAACTTGATAGAATGCATCTGCCATTCAACTATATTAGGACAACATTTTATAGTGACAGTGGAATCAACCAATCACATTGACTTGTAATTGACCCAACAGGTCAAAGGTTTTCCCACGGTTTAACTAGCTAGCTTACGCTATAAGCTAGTTTGCAGCGGCTGCAGTGGGTGTTATCGAAGTGGATGTTATTGCTCATTTTTTAGCTTCTCCTCAAGAATAACTTTCAACTAGTAGTTAAGTTTCAAATGATCCTCATCTGGTGGAACTGTGTTTTTTTTATTGCAGCTCACATACTGTTGATAACCATGTCTTTGAAAATAACATATGTGTGTTTAACACATTGTTGCATTTAAACTTTAGATCAGGGGTTACTTTGTGTGCTAAACGTGATTTTTTTTTTGCAATGGGAAGTAATAGTTGTACATTTCGATTGGGAAATGCTTACCAAATGGTTGTGTTTTTGTATTCTTATGATTGGGACCTACTGGCTTATTATGTCTCAGTGAATGGACTGCTGTCTGTCCATCAAGCCTATGCAGTGGTGTAGTTGTGCCTGGAAAAGTGGGTCCTGTGTGAAGCAAAGGCGCCCTTGGGAAAAATCCTATGTTTTCCTATTGGATTTTTCAGGTTTTCACTCTCAAAATCACACTTTTTTAAAATAACGCCAAATATGTGATGTTGTAAGTCAACAACAATGCTTAAACCACACCAGGAGACCACTGTTGATGTCTGGGAAAAATCGAGACTTTTTATGGGGGAGGATATCGTTGCCCTTTAATTCAATTGTGCAAAACAAATGCCTTCCCCATAGATACAAATCAGCATTATATCATTCTGTCAGGTAGGCCTACATTGCAGTCAACATTTCATTGGGAAGGTTTTTTGTGAAAGCCTTTAGAAATGTTAATGCAAACAGCACATGATGACTGGATTACACATCGCAAATAGCCAACTGACCAAGACTGAGGACCAAATGGGGGGGTAAAGGGGTGTGTGGTATGCTAGTGAGTTAGCCTACGGTGGTTAATGTTTGTATGCTAAGGAGTTTCTTCTTGAATCGATGATTTTCATAAGCAAAGTATTGTACTTACATAGCTGCAGGGGAGTTAGAGAGGAGGGAGGGTGTCAGTGGTGCAGGGAAACTGCTGGTGTGGGGAGAAAGAGGAGGAGGAGGCCCCGCTGCGCTCAACTCAGGACCTGTCACACAACAACAAAGCAATAGAACCATGCTTGATGTGCATGTTTTCTCCTAATAGTTAAGGTTAGAATTTGAGGAGGGTAAGCTGATTCTAGATCTGTGCCTTAGCTTCTACCTCTGGGTCTGTCATTCTCTTTATGAGACATGATGACATATTTAAGGAAGAGGACTGAGTCTTGTGACATGTCAACTAGACCCAAAAATGAGGTTTTAATGCATTTTGGGTGTACATAGAGGAAATGAGAAGAGATCTCACCTTCAGTCCTAAACATCTGTAAGGTAACATGGGGAGGCCTGTTGGGTTTCAGAGGAGGGTCCCCCAGAGAAAACACATTAGGCAGGGGTTTCTTCTTAGGGGCAGAGGGATCATCATTCTCTTCATGAGGGACCAGCTCATCCCTCGCTCCAGCTTGCGCTGTCAGGAAGTTGGGTTTCAGAGTGAGAGGAGGTTCGGGGGGCATACATTTGCTAGAGTTCAAAGTTGGGAGGCTTGCTTCACTTTCCTGTCTAGAGAGGGAGTTCTGCTGGGTGTGGGGTGGAAGGAATTTGGACATGGAGATCGGGCACAATTTGGGGGTGGATGGTGTTGGATGTTCCTTCGGGGTCTCTTGGTCAAGGTTGGACTGCAGTGATGAGATGGAGATCTTTGGTTTGAGGGCTAAGGGCAGTTTAGGGAGTGTAGGGGTGTTTTCTGACTCACTGTCCTTTACCCACGGAGGTTTGGCTGAGCCTGAGGCCGGAGCCAGTTTGACCTTGTTGTCCGGAAAGGCTGTGTTGACAGGTCTTTTCAGAGGAGGTATTGTGAAAGAGGACTCAGGCCCTGAAGACTCTGTGTCCCTGATGGTCTCCACAGGCCTGGATTTGAAGGACTGGGGTTTGGGGAACAAGGTTCCTACATCTTCTCTGGCTGCGGTCTCAAATTTCTTCTGAAACACAGGCTTAGTTGCAGGGGAGTTAGTGGTGGTCAGGGCTCCTCCTGATCGGCTCTTCTCCAGGGCAGCTAGCTTGGCTAAGAGAGGGGAACTAGTGGAGAGGCTGGAGTGGGATGCCAGTTTAGGGTGAACCCCTCCCTCCATGGGGCTGCCTCCTCCTGTGTTGAAGCGAGCCATAAGAGCCCTGACGTCTGATCTTTCCTCCTGGGTAGAAATATGGTGAGAGAATGACATACATTGTGTCATTTGGGCGTAACTTTGTTTGTAAATAAGAATAGATGTTTCTGAACAATTCTACATTAATGTGGATGCTACCATTATTACGGACAATCATCAATACATTATTCACCATTCCATTCTTTTTGGGCACAAAATCATCTGAAACACAACCAAAACAAACAGCAAATGATCCCAACAAGTGTGTAGCCACAAGCTTGATGTAGTCATTGTATGCTAGGAATATTGCACCAAATACTCAACTTTTGACTACTTTAATACACTATGAGTGAATTTGAGTACTCATGATGACTTCTTCAAATTGGGGGAGCAGAAACATAAAGTCCTTTCACTTCTCAACGATAAATTAGATATGTATGAATTCATGAAAATACCCTCAATTAAAAGGTAACATTCTGTACTGTCGCCTCCTATGAGACATTTTAGCTTCACTGTCCAAATAAATACGGAAGTGCATACTGTATTACATTTATCTCAATGGCTTCCTCTCCTTTAATTGCACTGATCTGGAAACCAAGGACAGGACAGAGGAAACCACGAAGGTGATGTTGATTTTGCCTGTCCAGTACTTTCCAATCAGTGAGGAGACTATATGATTCCTCTTTAGACCATTGGGATACAGATGCAACCATATTTTACCCATACCTTTAATTCACGACAAAATACATTAATACATGTGACTCAATGACTTGTTCTAACAGACCTTAAAAAGGTTTCCTTTCAGCTTTAGTTGGCAGGCAAATGTCTGTAAGAGACGTCCACAACCATGGTATACATCAGAAATAAGATAATGAACTAAAAGGTAACTTCAAATGAACCAGAACGTTCTTTGGGAAAGTAATTCTGAAGACTTTGTAGATATACACCCTCACAACACTCTCACAAATCAATTTCCTCCCATGGCATCCACCCTGACACAAGCACTCACCTAATCTGTCCAAGTCTCTCCATACACTGTATTGCCCTGGCCTTGTGTGGGTCTGGAGACAATGTAACACTATCCTGTACAAAGACCCATGGTGTTATACATACACAGGAAGTGTACAGGCTATTACTATTCTGATCAAGGGAGGTGAGAAATGAGAAGTGCTATCAGCAGTCTGTACAGTTTATATGAACACAACCACTGTCATACCAGTGCTAAGCAACTGACATACATTGGCATTTTAGCTACCAAACCGTAGCTGCTTTGAGCCAACTGGTACAGTGGCTTGTGAAAGTATTCAACTTCCTTAGCATTTTTCCTATTTTCTTGCATTACAACCTGGAATTAAAATTTATTTTTTTGAGGGTTGTATCAATTGATTTTCACAAGCCTACCACTTTGAAGATGCAGTTTGTATTATTGATTGTGAAACAAGAAATAAGACAAAAAAAGGTGCATACAGTGCCTTGCGAAAGTATTCGGTCCCCTTGAACTTTGCGACCTTTTGCCACATTTCAGGCTTCAAACATAAAGATATAAAAATGTATTTTTTTTGTGAAGAATCAACAACAAGTGGGACACAATCATGAAGTGGAACGACATTTATTGTATATTTCAAACTTTTTTAACAAATCAAAAACTGAAAAATTGGGCGTGCAAAATTATTCAGCCCCCTTAAGTTAATACTTTGTAGCGCCACCTTTTGCTGCGATTACAGCTGTAAGTCGCTTGGGGTATGTCTCTATCAGTTTTGCACATCGAGAGACTGAAATTTTTCCCATTCCTCCTTGCAAAACAGCTCGAGCTCAGTGAGGTTGGATGGAGAGCATTTGTGAACAGCAGTTTTCAGTTCTTTCCACAGATTCTCGATTGGATTCAGGTCTGGACTTTGACTTGGCCATTCTAACACCTGGATATGTTTATTTTTGAACCATTCCATTGTAGATTTTGCTTTATGTTTTGGATCATTGTCTTGTTGGAAGACAAATCTCCGTCCCAGTCTCAGGTGTTTTGCAGACTCCATCAGGTTTTCTTCCAGAATGGTCCTGTATTTGGCTCCATCCATCTTCCCATCAATTTTAACCATCTTCCCTGTCCCTGCTGAAGAAAAGCAGGCCCAAACCATGATGCTGCCACCACCATGTTTGACAGTGGGGATGGTGTATTCAGGGTGATGAGGGTGTTGCTTTTACACCAAACATAACGTTTTGCATTGTTGCCAAAAAGTTCAATTTTGGTTTCATCTGACCAGAGCACCTTCTTCCACATGTTTGGTGTGTCTCCCAGGTGGCTTGTGGCAAACTTTAAACAACACTTTTTATGGATATCTTTAAGAAATGGCTTTCTTCTTGCCACTCTTCCATAAAGGCCAGATTTGTGCAATATACGACTGATTGTTGTCCTATGGACAGAGTCTCCCACCTCAGCTGTAGATCTCTGCAGTTCATCCAAAGTGATCATGGGCCTCTTGGCTGCATCTCTGATCAGTCTTCTCCTTGTATGAGCTGAAAGTTTAGAGGGACGGCCAGCTCTTGGTAGATTTGCAGTGGTCTGATACTCCTTCCATTTCAATATTATTGCTTGCACAGTGCTCCTTGGGATGTTTAAAGCTTGGTAAATCTTTTTGTATCCAAATCCGGCTTTAAACTTCTTCACAACAGTATCTCGGACCTGCCTGGTGCGTTCCTTGTTCTTCATGATGCTCTCTGCGCTTTTGACGGACCTCTGAGACTATCACAGTGCAGGTGCATTTATACGGAGACTTGATTACACACAGGTGGATTGTATTTATCATCATTAGTCATTTAGGTCAACATTGGATCATTCAGAGATCCTCACTGAACTTCTGGAGAGAGTTTGCTGCACTGAAAGTGAAGGGGCTGAATAATTTTGCACACCCAATTTTTCAGTTTTTGATTTGTTAAAAAAGTTTGAAATATCCAATAAATGTCATTCCACTTCATGATTGTGTCCCACTTGTTGTTGATTCTTCACAAAAAAAATACAGTTTTATATCTTTATGTTTGAAGCCTGAAATGTGACAAAAGGTCGCAAAGTTCAAGGGGGCCGAATACTTTCGCAAGGCACTGTATATCAATATAACTTGAAAAGCCGCTCAGCAAGGAAGAAGCCACTGTTCCAAATCCGCCATAAAGAAGCCAGACTACGGTTTGCAACTGCATATGGGGACAAAGATCGTACTTTTTGGAGAAATGTCCTCTGGTCTGATGAAACAAAAATAGAACTGTTTGGCCATAATGACCAGCGTTGTGTTTGGGGAAACAGGGGGAGGCTTGCAAGCTGGAAAACACCATCCCAACCGTGAAGCACGGGGTGGCAGCATCATGTTGTGGGGGTGATTTGCTGCAGGAGGGACTGGTGTCATGCAATAAAATGCTAATTAATTACTGAAAAATCATATGTGATTTTCTGGATTTTTGTTTTAGACTCCGTCTCTCACAGTTGAAGTGTACCTATGATAAAAATTACAGACCTCTATATGCTTTGTAAGTAGGAAAACCTGCAAAATCAGCAGTGTATCAAATACTTGTTCTCCCCACTGTACATACAGTCAAAAGTTTGGACACAATTACTCATACCAGGGTTTTTCTTTATTTGTACTATGTTCTACATTGTAGAATAATGGTGAAGACATCAACACTGTTGTAAGCAAAAAAGTGTTAAATAAATCTAAATGTATTTTAAATTTGAGATTCTTCAAAGTAGCCACTCTTTGCCTTGATGACAGCTTTGCATAATCTTGGTATTCTCTCAAACAGCTTCATGAGGTAGTCACCTGGAATGCATTTAAATTAACAGGTGTGCCTTGTTAAAAGTTCATTTGTGTTTTTTTCCCCTTCTTAATGCATTTGAGCCAATCAGTTATGTTTTGACAAGGTTGGGGTGGTATACAGAAGATGGTATTTTACCAAATAGGACTAAGTCCATACAATTGCAAGAACAGCTCAAATAAGCAAAGAGAAAACGACAGTCCATCATTACTTTACGACATGAAGGTCAGTCAATTCGGAAATTTTTAAGAACTTTGAAATTAACTTTGAAACTCTCTATCATGAAGAACACCACAGGAACGGAAGACTCAGCGTTACCTCTGTTGCAGAGGATAAGTTAATTAGCGTTAACTGCACCTCAGTTTGCAGCCCAAATAAATGCTTCACAGAATTCAAGTAACACACACAACATCAACTGTTCAGGAGACTGTGTGAATCAGGCCTTCGTGGTCAAATTGCTGCAAAGAAACCACTACTTATGGACACCAATAAGAAGAAGAAGAGACTTACTTGGGCCAAGAAACACGAGCAATGGACATTAGACCAGTGGAAATCTGTCCTTTGGTCGGACAAGTTCAAATTTGAGATTTTTGGTTCCAACCGCCATGTAGGTGAATGATCTCCGCATATGTGGTTCCCACCACCTCCCACATTTTTCAGTTTTTGATTTGTTAAAAAAGTTTGAAATATCCAATAAATGTCGTTCCACTTCATGATTGTGTCCCACAAAAAAATACAGTTTTATATCTTTATGTTTGAAGCCTGAAATGTGGCAAAAGGTCGCAAAGTTCAAGGGGGCCGAATACTTTCGCAAGGCACTGTACCTATTCAACCCCCCAAAGTCAATACTTTGTAGAGCCACCCTTTGCAGCAATTACAGCTACAAGTCTCTTGGGGTACAGTATGTCTCTATAAGCTTGGCATATATAGCCACTGGGATTTTTACCCATTCTTCAAGGAAAAACGTCTCCAGCTCCTTCAAGATGAATGGGTTCTGCTG
The DNA here is from genome assembly GCF_023373465.1 of Oncorhynchus keta. Classification (NCBI taxonomy): domain Eukaryota; kingdom Metazoa; phylum Chordata; class Actinopteri; order Salmoniformes; family Salmonidae; genus Oncorhynchus; species Oncorhynchus keta. The sequence goes on from NC_068445.1 coordinate 31,593,160, forward strand.
GTTTACAGCAGATTCTCAATTGGATTGAGGTCTGTGCTTTGACTAGGCCATTCCAAGAAATGTAAATGTTTCCCCTTAAACCACTCGAGTGTTGCTTTAGCAGTATGCTTAGAGTCATTGTCCTGCTGGAAGGTGAACCTCCGTCCCAGTCTCAAATCTCTGGAAGACAAACAGGTTTCCCTCAAGAATTTCCCCGTATTTAGCACCATTCCTTAAATTCTGACCAGTTTCCCAGTCTCTGCCGATGAAAACATCCCCACAGCACAATGCTGCCACCAACATGCTTTACTGTGGGGATGGTATTCTCGGGGTGAAAGAGGTGTTGGGTTTGCGCCAGACATAGCGTTTTCATTGATGGCCAAAAAGCTCAATTTTAGTCTCATCTGACCAGAGTACCTTCTTCCATGTTTGGGGAGTCTCCCACATGCTTTTTGGCGAATACCAAACGTGTTTACTTTGCTTGGCTATTTTCTGGCCACTCTTCCGTAAAGCCCAGCTCTGTGGAGTGTATGGCTTAAAGTGGTCCTATGGACAGACTCCAATCTCCGCTGAGCTTTGCAGCTCCTTCAGGGTTATCTTTGGTCTCTTTATTGCTTCTCTGACTAATGCCCTCCTTGCCTGGTCCGTGAGTTTTGGTGGACGGCCCTCTATTGGCAGGTTTGTTGTGGTGCCATATTCTTTCCATTTTTTAATAATGGATTTAAATGGTGCTCCGTGGAATGTTCAACGTTTCGGATAATTTTTTATAATGCAACCCTGATCTGTACTTCTCCACACCTTGGTCCCTGATCTGTTTGGCAAGCTCCTTGGTCTTTATGTGACAGATCAGAACAGGCATAAATATACTGAGATCATGTAACACTTAGATTACACACAGGTGGACTTTATTTAACTAATTATGTGACTTCTGAAGGTAATTGGTTGCACCAGATCTTATTTAGGGGCTTCATAGCAAAGGGATTGAATATATACGCATGCACCACTTTTCCATTTTGAATTTTTTCCATTTCACTTCACCAATTTGGACTATTTTGTGTCCTTTACATAAAGTCCAAGTAAAAATCTATTTAAATTACAGGTTGTAAATGCAACAAATAGGAAAAACACCAAGGGGTGATGAATACTTTTTCCCTTTCTATGTATAAGCAATCCATAAGCTTGTAGGAAAATAATTGTGTTGATGTGGTCTGGTCATCATTTTTGTCACTTAATAATTTAAGTGACATGAGAAAGTGTGACCACCATGATTCTCTGAGGAGAAAGCAGTAATACAAGTTTTTCATCACAGCTCTCTAGTTTCTACAGTCCCTACCATTGCTGGTGGTATACATTCAATAGCATTTTCCTCAGCGCTAAACACTCACATCATCAGCAGTACAAAAACACAACTAGCCTATTCTACTGTAAGACATTCTGAACAGTTTGGCTTTATTCATGAACATACACTAAGAATACAAAACATCCTTCCATGACATAGACTGGCCAGGTGAACCAGATGAAAGCTATGATCCCTTATTGATGACACTTGTTAAACCCACTTCAATCAGTGTAGATGAAGGGGAGGGTTAAAGAAGGATTTTTATTCCTTGAGACAATTGAGACATGGACTGTGTGTGTGTGCCATTCAGAGGGTGAATGGACAAGACAAAATATTTAAGTCCCTTTAAATAGGGTATGGTAGTAGGTGCACCGTTTGTGTCAAGAACTGCAACGCTGCTGGGGTTTTCAAGAATGTCCACCACCCAAAAGACATCCAGCCAACTTAACTGTGGATTGGAGTCAACATGTACCAGAATCCCTGTGGAACACTTTCAACACCTTGTAGAGTATAAATGACACACATCCTGTATAGCACAACACAAAACATTAGTCATTTCCAGCCACTTCCTTCAGAGTTATTCTTTCCAGTCCTACTGAAGTGAGACCACCATGAACTGATGAGTGATTCAAAATGGGGAATCATGGCACTTATTAAACTGTGCACTTCGAAAAGCACTGACAAGGTGAAATGGACACGACAGATGACTTATCATTATTACTTGTGATTGTCATTGTACAATACGCCTCATGATATCAGATGAAGACAGTACAGGAATTGCAATAAGATGGACAATAAGTATTTTCAACAAACTGTTGCCTGGCTTCAACACACCACAACCATCATCTTTCAGTCTGGTCTAACCAATATGTCTAACCACACATGGGTTGAGGCTGTTGCTGAGCTGGAGGACAGTGTTAGACACCATTACCTATATCTGAGCCTCACAATCATGGAAAACTATTTTTCTTTTTCCTGCAGTCTGTACTTCAACTGTAAGTAAAAGCAATGAAACTGCCACTAGACAATGCTTACTTAGTGATACTGAAACCAATGAATAATTCTGCTTCACATGTTCCTCATTTGCAATAAGTATTTTCTGACAGCAAACCCGACATCACACAGGACTGTATGATCCGCTGCCCTGCATGATGGCGTCTCTAGAAAGTAGGAGGTTGTCGATATCCTGGATGGTTTTGGAGGTTCTCTGGAGGGCCTCCGCAATGCTCTCATTGACCGGCTCACAGTGGGCCACGTGCTCTTTAGAACCACAGCCCACCACTGTAGAACCCCTCTGGGCTTTAGGAAGATGACTGTTATCCAACAGAACTGAGTAGAGCTGGTTAAAGAACACACATCATCCACTGATTAGCCTATTGTTAATCAAGGACAGGTGCAGTGCCTTAAAATATTCATACCCCTTGACTTATTTTACATTGTGTAACAACCTGTATTTAAAATGGATTAACATTTTTATTTTCCCCCCTCACCAAACACACACACACACACACCCTCTCAACGACAAAGTGAAAACATTCTCATAGAAATCTTCACCAATGTATTGAAAATTAAAAACATAAATATCTAATTTACATAAGTATTCAAACCCCGAAGTCAATACTTTGTGGATTGTGCAACATTTGCCCATTGTTCTTTTATAAATGATTCAAGCTCTGTCATATTGGTTGTTGACCATTGCTAGGCAACCATTTCAGGTCTTGCCCTAGATTTGTAGATATAAGTAAAAACTAGCTCAGCCACTCAGGAACATTCACTGTCTTCTTGATAAGCAACTCTAGTGTATATTTGGCCTTGTGATTTAGGTTATTCTCCTGGTGAAAAGTGAATTCATCTCCCAGTGTCTATTGGAAAGCAGACAACCAGATTTTCCTCTGGATTTAGCTCCATTCTGTTTATTATTTTATCCTGAAAATCTCCCCAGTGCTTAACTATTACAAGCATACCCATAACATAATGCAGCCACCACTATGCTTGAAAATATGGAGAGTGGTCCTTCTGTAGCTCAGTTGGTAGAGCATGGCGCTTATAACGCCAGGGTAGTGGGTTCGATTCCCAGGACCACCCATACGTAGAATGTATGCACACATGACTGTAAGTCGCTTTGGATAAAAGCGTCTGCTAAATGGCATATATTATTATTATATTAATGCGTTGTATTGAATTTGCCCTAAACACAACACGTTGTATTCAGGAAAAATAGTTAATTGCTTTACCACATTTTCTGCAGTATTACTTTAGTGCCATGTTGCAAACAGGATGTACAGTGCATTTGGAAAGTATTCAAACCCCTTCCATTTTTCCACATTTTGTTACATTACAGCCTTATTCTAAAATGTATTAAATACACCTTATTTACATAAGTATTCAGACCCTTTGCTTTGAGACAAGAAATTGAGCTCAGGACAATCCTGTTTCCATTGATCATCCTTGAGATGTTTCTACAACTTGATTGGAGTCCACCTGTAGTAAATTCAATTGATTTGAAAAAAGGCACACACCTGTTTATGTGAGGTCCCACAGTTGACAGTGCATGTCAGTGCAAAAACCAAGCCATGAGGTCAAAGGAATTGTCCGTAGTTTTCCAAGACAGAATTGTGTCAAGGCACAGAAAAATGTCTGCAGCATTGAAGGTCCCCAAGAACACAGTGGCCTCCATCATTCTTAAAATGGAAGAAGTTTGGAACCACCAAGACTCTTCTAGAGCTGGCCGCCCGGCCAAACTCAGAAATCAGGGGAGAAGGGCCTTGGTCAGGGAGGTGAGCAAGAAACCGATGGTCACTCTGACAGAGCTCCAGAGTTCCTCTGTGGTGATGGGAGAACCTTCCAGAAGGACAACCATCTCTGCAGCACTTCACCAATCAGGCCTGTATGGGAGAGTGGCCAGTCGGAAGTCACTCCTCAGTAAAAGACACGACAGCCCACTTGGAGTTTGCCAAAAGGCACCTATGAGAAACAAGATTCTCTGGTCTGATGAAACCAAGATTGAACTCTTTGGCCTGAATGCCAAGCATCACATCTGGAAGAAACCTGGCACCATCCCTAAGGTGAAGCATGGAGGTGGCAGCATCATGCCTTGGGCATGTTTTTCAGTGGCAGTGACTGGGAGACTAGTCAGGATCGAAGGAAATATGAACGGAGAAAAGTACAGAGAGATCCTTGATGAAAACCTGCTCCAGAGCGCTCAGGACCTCAGACTGGGGCAAAGGTTCACCTTCCAACAGGACAACAACCCTAACCACACAGCCAAGACAACGCAGGAATGGCTTCGGGACACGTCAGAGCCCGGACTTGAACCTGATTGAACATCTCTGGAGTGACCTGAAAATAACTGTTCAGCGATGCTCCCCATCCAACCTGATAGAGCTTGGGAGGATCTGCAGAGAGGGAGAAACTCCCCAAATTACCAGGTGTGTCAAGCTTGTAGCATCATACTCATACAAAGTACTGAGTAAAGGGTCTGAATACTTATGCAAATGTAATATTTCCGTTTTATATTTTTAATACATTTGCAAAAAATTCTAATAACCTGTTGTTGCTTTGTCATTATGGGGTATTGTGTGTAGATTAAAAACAATTGTAGAAAAAAACAATTTAATACATTTTAGAATAAGGCTGCGATGAGGGATGCACGATATATCAGTGAGAATATCGGAAATCTGCCGATATTAGCTAAAAAAATACCAACATCGGCCCGATGTCTAGTTTAAGGCCGATGTGCAAAACCGGTGTCAAAGCTGACGTGGATACGTATATGACGAAGTAGATGACGTAATGACGCCACAAAAAAAAACATAGTGCTACACAGTAAGAACACACTTCCAACAACTAAACAAGTTCAAGTCGAGCAGTCATCTGAAAGAGTAAGAACATTTCAGCGAGACAACTCAAAGGCGAAATCCATTAACTCCAAGATAATGGAATTCATTGCCCTTGATAATCAACTGTTCTCTGTCGTGGATGATGTTGGCTTTCGCCGACCAGTCGAACAACGGTACACACTATCAAGTAACCGTGGGGTTAAAACATAAAAAAGTACTCCAGGCTGTGAACAAGCGATTCGGTGGCATTCTCTCTGAGCCTCTTTACTGTGTTGCCACCATGCTTGATGCAGACATGGTGGCGAAATGTTACATACACAGCTGGATGGAAACAGACACTGCGACAGTGGAAACAGACCCGGCGACAGTGGAAACAGACACAGCGACAGTGGAAATACACTGTGACAGTGGAAACAGACAGTGGAAACAGACACAGTGGAAACAGACACAGCGACAGTGGAAACAGACACAGCGACAGTGGAAACAGCAACAGTGGAAACAGCGACAGTGGAAACAGCGACAGTGGAAACAGCGACAGTGGAAACAGACACTGCGACAGTGGAAACAGACTGCGACAGTGGAAACAGACACAGCGACAGTGGAAACAGACACAGTGGAACCAGACACAGCGACAGTGGACACAGACACAGTGGAAACAGACACAGTGGAAACAGACACAGTGGAAACAGAAACAGTGGAAACAGACACAGTGGAAATAGACACAGTGACGGGTGGAAACAGACACAGTGGAAACAGACACAGTGGAAACAGACACAGTGGAAACAGACACAGCGACAGTGGAAACAGACACAGCGACAGTGGAAACAGACACAGCGACAGTGGAAACAGACACAGCGACAGTGGAAACAGACACAGTGGAAACAGACACAGTGGAAACAGACACAGTGGAAATAGACACAGTGACGGGTGGAAACAGACACAGTGGAAACAGACACAGTGGAAACAGCGACAGTGGAAACAGCGACAGTGGAAACAGACACAGCGACAGTGGAAACAGACACAGCGACAGTGGAAACAGACTGCGACAGTGGAAACAGACACAGCGACAGTGGAAACAGACACAGCGACAGTGGACACAGACACAGTGGAAACAGACACAGCGACAGTGGAAACAGATACAGCGACAGTGGAAACAGACACAGCGACAGTGGAAACAGACACAGCGACAGTGGAAACAGACACAGCGACAGTGGAAACAGACACAGTGGAAACAGATACAGCGACAGTGGAAACAGATACAGCGACAGTGGAAACAGACACAGCGACAGTGGAAACAGACACAGCGACAGTGGAAACAGACACAGCGACAGTGGAAACAGACACAGTGGAAACAGACACAGTGGAAACAGACACAGTGGAAACAGACACAGCGCCAGTGGAAACAGACACAGCGCCAGTGGAAACAGACACAGTGGAAACAGACACAGCGGAAACAGACACAGCGACAGTGGAAACAGACACAGTGACAGTGGAAACAGACACAGCGACAGTGGAAACAGACACAGCGACAGTGGAAACAGACACAGCGACAGTGGAAACAGCGACAGTGGAAACAGACACAGTGGAAACAGACACAGCGACAGTGGAAACAGACTGCGACAGTGGAAACAGACACAGTGGAAACAGACACAGCGACAGTGGAAACAGACACAGCGACAGTGGACACAGACACAGTGGAAACAGACACAGTGGAAACAGATACAGCAACAGTGGAAACAGATACAGCGACAGTGGAAACAGATACAGCGACAGTGGAAACAGACACAGTGGAAACAGACACAGTGGAAACAGACACAGTGGAAACAGACAGCGGAAACAGACACAGTGGAAACAGACACAGCGACAGTGGAAACAGACACAGCGACAGTGGAAACAGACACAGCGACAGTGGAAACAGACACAGCGGAAACAGACACTGCGACAGTGGACACAGACACAGTGGAAACAGACACAGTGGAAACAGACACAGTGGAAACAGACACAGTGGAAACAGACACAGCGACAGTGGAAACAGACACAGCGACAGTGGAAACAGACACAGTGGAAACAGACACAGTGGAAACAGACACAGTGGAAACAGACACAGCGACAGTGGACACAGACACAGTGGAAACAGACACTGCGACAGTGGACACAGACACAGTGGAAACAGACACAGTGGAAACAGACTGCGACAGTGGACACAGACACAGCGACAGTGGAAACAGACACAGTGGAAACAGACACAGCGACAGTGGACACAGACACAGTGGAAACAGACACAGTGGAAACAGACACAGCAACAGTGGAAACAGACACAGCGACAGTGGAAACAGATACAGCGACAGTGGAAACAGACACAGTGGAAACAGACACAGTGGAAACAGACACAGCGACAGTGGAAACAGACACAGCGGAAACAGACACAGCGGAAACAGACACAGCGGAAACAGACACAGCGACAGTGGAAACAGACACAGCGGAAACAGACACAGCGACAGTGGAAACAGACACAGCGGAAACAGACACAGCGACAGTGGAAACAGACACAGCGACAGTGGAAACAGACACAGTGGAAACAGACACAGCGACAGCGGAAACAGACACAGCGGAAACAGACACAGCAGACACAGCGACAGTGGAAACAGACACAGTGGAAACAGACACAGCGACAGTGGAAACAGACACAGTGGAAACAGACACAGCGACAGTGGAAACAGACACAGCGGAAACAGACACAGCGACAGTGGAAACAGACACAGCGGAAACAGACACAGCGACAGTGGAAACAGACACAGCGGAAACAGACACAGCGACAGTGGAAACAGACACAGCGGAAACAGACACAGCGACAGTGGAAACAGACACAGCGACAGTGGAAACAGACACAGCGGAAACAGACACAGCGACAGTGGAAACAGACACAGCGGTGGAAACAGACACAGCGGAAACAGACACAGCGACAGTGGAAACAGACACAGCGGAAACAGACACAGCGACAGTGGAAACAGACACAGCGGAAACAGACACAGCGACAGTGGAAACAGACACAGCGACAGTGGAAACAGACACAGCGACAGTGGAAACAGACACAGTGGAAACAGACACAGCGACAGTGGAAACAGACACAGCGGAAACAGACACAGCGACAGTGGAAACAGACATAGTGACAGTGCGCACCGAGGAATCTATCTCTGTATCCCGTATCCCACACATAATTGTATGTGTGGGATACAGAGATGAGGTAGTCATTCAAAAATCATGTTAAACACTGTTATTGCACAGAGTGGGTCCATGCAACTTATTATGTAACTTGTTAAGCACAATTTTACTCCTGAACTTATTTAGGCTAGTGATAACAAAGGGGTTGAATACTTGTTTAGAAAAACCTGATTCCACTGAGATTATGGGGCATTGTGTGTAGGCCAGTGACAAAAACATCTAAATGTAATACATTTAAATTCAGGCTGTAACACAAAGTGTGGGGTCTGAATACTTTCTGAAGGCACTGTAGCTGTTAGCCTGGATGCATTAGCCTGGTCTGTTTCTTCCTAAGCCAATGTGGTCTTGTCTTGCTAAAGACAACGATGTAGATAGTGTTGTAGAATTAAGAAACAGTTATGTACCCTACCCTGGCTTATTACCCATAAAAGCCACCCAGAATAGTGACACTAAGGATACAGTTGAAGCGTTTGATCTTCTCCAGCTCTTCAGCAACACAGTTAGGCCTGAAACAGAAAACAAATAACATTTTACTAAGCAAACAATTGCTATGCTAGTAAGCGCAACACTTACAGTTCCACCATTTTAAAAGACATTTCACTCAATACAACATAGCTGAGCATTAATGTCTAAACTTCGATGATTTTGGTACATAGACCTGCTTTATCTTACCTGCTTTGTCTTGTTTCTGTGGTATTAATGTAACCAGACTGAGAAATGTGTACTTCCTGTATAAAGGACTCTGAACTGGTCTCCTGCACAGAGAGAGAGATACAATGCATCTCAATGAAAAAATACACAAATGACTAACACACACAACTGTATGGATGGATGAAACATGTGCATGGTCTAACCAGGTTGTAGCAGCTCTGTGTAGCAGGGAGCTTTAGAAGGGGTCTAACCTGGTTGTAGCAGCTCTGTGTAGCAGGGAGCTTTAGAGAGTGTCTAACCTGGTTGTAGCAGCTCTGTGTAGCAGGGAGCTTTAGAGAGTGTCTAACCTGGTTGTAGCAGCTCTGTGTAGCAGGGAGCTTTAGAAGGGGTCTAACCTGGTTGTAGCAGCTCTGTGTAGCAGGGAGCTTTAGAAGGGGTCTAACCAGGTTGTAGCAGCTCTGTGTAGCAGGGAGCTTTAGAGAGTGTCTAACCTGGTTGTAGCAGCTCTGTGTAGCAGGGAGCTTTAGAAGGGGTCTAACCTGGTTGTAGCAGCTCTGTGTAGCAGGGAGATTTAGAGAGTGTCTAACCTGGTTGTAGCAGCTCTGTGTAGCAGGGAGCTTTAGAGAGCATCTAACCTGGTTGTAGCAGCTCTGTGTAGCAGGGAGCTTTAGAGAGTGTCTAACCTGGTTGTAGCAGCTCTGTGTAGCAGGGAGCTTTAGAAGGGGTCTAACCTGGTTGTAGCAGCTCTGTGTAGCAGGGAGCTTTAGAGAGTGTCTAACCTGGTTGTAGCAGCTCTGTGTAGCAGGGAGCTTTAGAGAGTGTCTAACCTGGTTGTAGCAGCTCTGTGTAGCAGGGAGCTTTAGAGAGTGTCTAACCTGGTTGTAGCAGCTCTGTGTAGCAGGGAGCTTTAGAGAGTGTCTAACCTGGTTGTAGCAGCTCTGTGTAGCAGGGAGATTTTGAAGTGGTCTAACCTGGTTGTAGCAGCTCTGTGTAGCAGGGAGCTTTAGAAGGGGTCTAACCTGGTTGTAGCAGCTCTGTGTAGCAGGGAGCTTTAGAGAGTGTCTAACCTGGTTGTAGCAGCTCTGTGTAGCAGGGAGCTTTAGAAGGGGTCTAACCTGGTTGTAGCAGCTCTGTGTAGCAGGGAGCTTTAGAGAGTGTCTAACCTGGTTGTAGCAGCTCTGTGTAGCAGGGAGCTTTAGAAGGGGTCTAACCTGGTTGTAGCAGCTCTGTGTAGCAGGGAGCTTTAGAAGGGGTCTAACCTGGTTGTAGCAGCTCTGTGTAGCAGGGAGCTTTAGAGAGTGTCTAATTTGGTTGTAGCAGTTCAGGATCCTGTCAAAACAATGTTTCACTTTCAACTTTTAATGTTACATGCACAATTACAGTCAAATGCCTTTCTTGCAAACTCAAAAAAACTCAAAGGCAATAATATTGGAGGGTACGCATGAATAGAATTTGAAGTTAAAATAGAATTGGCCACAACCATGAACAGTTTTGTTGATTTACAGTAATTAATCGTTCAAATGTTTCTGATGATTAATAACTAGGTAGTAGCACTGCCTGAAGTCTAGAGGTGTGCAACACTATCTACATCGTTGTCTTTAGCAAGACAACACCACATTGGCCGTAGTCTACGGCAGTACCTCACCTGCTGGCTCGAGTCACCATAGAGCACACAGAGTAGACCTGCCCAGGTGTGTCAGGGGGGAGGTTGCTTAGGTGGTACGTCACATCCTTTACCTGAGGGAAACACCAGAACATAAGCAATGCTATCAGTCGGTCCTGAAACAGAACTACACACATACTATTAGATGTGTGTCAGCATCCCAAAACTGTTTAAGATTCCACAATCAATCATGGAAGCATCTGTAAAAGTCTGTAATGCCATAAAATCAGTATGATATGGTAATAACAAAATATGGCTTTCTACTGCATGTAAGCACATGACAGGATATAGCCAGCATAAATGTGTAGCATGACAGACTGACATGACAGACTGCTACTCTGTGCAAGGTTCAAATTACAGGGTGAACACTGGGTAGCACAAGTCTTAAGGAAATATCAACAGCTATTGTACGGGCACACTCAAGAGGAAATATGTAATTTTAAAGCGTGATTAGGTCAGGGTTTCTGGAGCAGGACATTTGACCGAAAGGATTTTAATTTACAGGACATTTACCGGCCCCATATGCATTGAATGGATAACCTGATTAGAATGTCCACTCACGGTGCTCAGAATGACAGAAATCACATTTAGATAATTATTCATTCATATTAACAGAACACGTAAGTCTAGGATGCATCGATGTGCGGTCTTTATTTAATTCTGATTTGCACTTTGAAGATGTGAGAATAACTGTCCACATTTACTTTACCTCAGGAAACAAGACAAGCACCGAACCGCAAAATCACTAGCCTGTCAATCTAGTATCCCCATAGTAGAAAAGTGAACCTGTTCTATTGGTCAGCTTGTCGAGAAAGAATTAGCCTATTTCAAAACAGACTCTGGGACAGTTGTTGGACGATAGATCCTAAATTCATACAACCAATAGGACTTGGCTACATTGATTTTTTTTTTAAACTATTGAGTCATGCAACAGATTAGAACATTTAACTAAAAATTGTGATATAAATAATAGTTTAAGAGATAGCAATGCGCACAAGGCAGTAGACTACGTGCAAATGTTTGTTCCATAATGCAATTGGTGGGAAAACACTGTTGTCAAAAGGGCACCGCACAGGAGCGCTTATATGTGACAGAGATGAAAATAGCCGTTGGAACATGTAGAAAGAGGGTAGATCTAACATGGATCAACTAACATGGTTTGCTAATATGACTAGGATTGTGCTTTTGGCTACTGGACAATAAACAAAAGTTATATATATAAATTGCCTCCACGGATATGGTCTGATTTTGGCGAGGCTACTTTCAAGCAGTGTAAGACATGCCTCATACTACACATATTAAAACATTCAGGTTTCAAACAATTAAGTATATGTTTTCAAAATGCAAACAGCTCATTGCAAAGTGACGTGTGACACACTGATGAAGCCTGCCTTCCGTTGCCTATGTTTGAGATGCTGCAGCATCTGACAGATTTTCCACTCAAAGGCTCTGTATCTGTATGTGTGTGATAAATAACATACATAATGAAAATGCTGAAAACACATGCCAATTATATTCCACTAAATTAGGCAAATTAACTTAAAGACCGATAAGCATGACAAGTGAAATGTATTGACATCAACTGGTACAAGTTGGTACTGGTACAACTGGTAAGTCGGTTACAACTGGTACAACTGGCAAGTCGGTTAGGACATCTACTTTGTGCTTGACAAGTATTTTTCCAACAATTGTTTACAGACAGATTATTTCACTTATAATTCACTGCATCACAATTCCAGTGGGTCAGAAGTTTACACACACTAAGTTGACTGTGCCTTTAAACAGCTTAGAAAATTCCAGAAAATTATATCATGGCTTTACAAATTTCTGATAGGCTAAATGACATGATTTGAGTCAATTGGAGGTGTACCTGTGGATGTATTTCAAGGTCTACCTTAAAACCCAGTGCCTCGTTGCTTGACATCATGGGAAAATCAAAAGAAAAATCAGCCAAGACCTCAGAAAAACAATTGTTGACCTCCACAAGTCTGGTTCATCCTTGGGAGCAATTTCCAAACTCCTGAAGGTACCACGTTCATCTGTACAAACAATAGTATGCAAGTGGAAACACCATGGGACCACGCAGCCGTCATACCGCTTAGGAAAGAGAAGCGTTCTGTCTCCTAGAGATGAACGTACTGTGGTGCGAAAAGTGCCAAACAATCCCAGAACAACAGCAAAGGACCTTGTGAAGATGCTGGAGGAAACAGGTACAAAAGTATCTATATATCCATAGTAAAACGAGTCCTATATCGACATAACCTGAAAGGCCGCTCAGCAAGGAAGAAGCCACTGCTCCAAAGCCATCATAAAAAAGCCAGACTACGGTTTGCAACTGGACATGGGGACAAAGATGGTACTTTTTGGAGAAATGTCCACTGGTCTGATGAAACAAAAATAGGACTGTTTGGCTATAATGACCATTGTTCTGTTTGGAGGAAAAAGGGTGAGGCTTGCAAGCCGAAGACCATCATCCCAACCGTGAAACACGGGGGTGGCAGCATCATGTTGTGGGGGTGCTCTGCTGCAGGAGGGACTGGTTCACTTCACAAAATAGATGGCATAATGACGAAGGGAAATGATGTGGATATATTGAAGCAACATCTCAAGACATCAGTCAGGAAGTTAAAGCTTGGTCGCAAATGGGTCTTCCAAATGGACAATGATCCCAAGCAAACTTCCAAAGTTGTGGCAAAATGGCTTAAAGACAACAAAGTCAAGGTATTGGAGTGGCCATAAAAAAGCCTTGACCTTGACCTCAATCCTGTAGAAAGTTTGTGGGCAGAACTGAAAGTGTGTGCGAGCAAGGAGGCCTACAAACCTGACTCAGTTACACCCGCTCTGTCTGGGGGAATGTACCAAAATTCACCCAACTTACTATGGGAAGCTTGTGGAAGGCTACCCAAAACGTTTGACCCAAGTTAAACTATTTTAAAGGCAATGCTACCAAATACTAATTGAGTGTATGTAAACTTCTGACCCACTGGAAATGTGATGAAATAAATAAAAGCTGAAATAAATAACTCTAGTATTATTCTGACATTTCATATTCTTAAAATAAATGTGTGATCCTAACTGACCTAAGACAGGGAATTTTTACTAGAATTAAATGTCAGGAATTGTGAAAAAAATGGTTTAAATGTATTTGGCTATGTATGCAAACTTCCGACTTCAAATGTATTTCCATCAATTAATAGGCTAAAAAGCATTTTTCACAATGCGATTTTTTCTTCTCCCGGACAATTGGCCGGTGCCAATTTTATTAAATCGTCTTTTCTGTTATAATTGGGGGTTTTTATTGGCCAAAAGCCGGCTATTACTGGCTAACAGAAACCCTGGATTAGGTGACGTATTGTACCTCCCCAGGGCCAGGGCCAGCTCTGTGGTGGGTGAAGTAGCTGGCCAGCACTCCATTAGACCTGATGACTGAACCATCCCCTGGTGAAACCTCCACAACTGGGATGGCTCCATCCACTATCCTGGACAGGAGAAACACAGACAGACAGGATGTAATGGTTAGACAGAAGAAAATAACTGGACACAAGGTTGGTCAACCACCCTTTTTTAAACAGTGAGATGTCACATGCTTTCTATGATTTATGAATATAGTATCTCATTTACTAATCATCTATATAACAAGAAACAGTAGCCTGTTCAAATAAAGTCATGTGAATACGTATCATCCTGCAGAAAGGTACCTGTACAGCACCCCTTGGCACCACACCACTTTAACCAACTCTGTAGGGAGGTCTTGGTCTGCCTCCTGTTCATCTTGGACCAGAGAGTACATGGACTTCCACCTACAGTAAAAATACATGCATCTCTACAGTTTACTGCTAGATGTTTACATGCAGATAATTATACACTACCAGTTTTGGCAGTAATATCTTTGTCTATTTTCATATCATAAAATGAATCAATCAATCAATCAACCTGTGCTGATGAGGGGAAGGGCATCTGAGAGGCAGGGCTTGGGGCAGGTGAGACCTCCTCTCTCCTCTAGATGTGCTTGTCATTGTCACTGCTCTCTCAGTCTGGTCTCTCCCCCTGGCTGTCTCTTCTTCTGTCTCCCCCCTGTTCCTTTCTCCAGAGGGCTGGGACTGGGCGCGCCAGAGGTGAAGGGCCAGAGACAGAGGGTAACGCCACACCAGAGGAACACAGGAGACAGAGTGGTGCTGTACCACTCTGGTGGACAGGTATACCTCTCCTTGCTTTGAATATACAAGTTTGTCAGAATAATAAAGAAACGTACCATTGGCTTCACACAACCACATTGACATTGTAATTAAAAATAAACAACATTCAAGAATCCGGAGCACTTTGAGCATTGCAAGCCTTACCTGTTGCTCAGCACAGGCACCACTCTGTTGAGATGGAGTCTTTGGCCTACAGGTTTGGTTGTCTTGCTGTATGTGTTCAGTGACAGACCTATTTGGGTCTCGGCTCCGAGGCCTGTGGAGTTGGTTGTGACTAAGTCTGCAGGTGAAGTTAACAAAGAACTCCTCTCCAGAGGAAGAAAGCAGCAGACTGGCACTCCGCTCCACTGAACTGACGACGGTCTCTCGGTTCAATCCCACCTCGGCAGTACAGGAATAACATGCAGGCCACTCCACCTCAGGGTCAATGCTGAAGACCTGCTGTAGACGAGGTGAAAAGCACAGTCTCAATGGTGACTGTTAACTAGGTAGTTTCCTGTGGTAAGTGGACAACTGTGGGCAAAATAATGTCCTGTTAGACAGGGGAAATTGTCATGTGTATTAAAAATATCCCAATTACACAAAAATTAAGTGTAGGCATAATGTGGTAATTCATTTCTTTCTTCTGCAAAAAAACCGAATAGTTAGCAAAACTGTGTTTAGTTAGCTACCTTTCTGTGGTCGTCCGAGATGAGTTCTTCAGGCAGGTAAGGTCGTGTTGCATACTCGTTCCTGAACTCCAAAGCACCAAGCATCAGGTCCTAGAATATTGACAAATCAGGATCGGCAAACATATGGGTTGTTTTTATTATGAGATTGGGTTCTGTTGATGTTAGCTACCTTGTAGCTGCTGGTGGCGAACCTGGTCCTCTGTCGAACCTTCTCATTAGACTGAAGAGGATGTGCAGATCGTGTAGGGGCTTTCTCCAACATGAACTCCGAGCCACAGGGCGACAAGTGCAAACGGGAATCATCTACGTAACGGACATCCACAGACTCATCCTTGTACATGATCATCAAACCGATATTAGTTTTGCTGCTGGTCATCATAAATGTTCTTTTATATATTCCAGCTAGCTAGATAGTAAACCAAATCACGATTAGCAGCGTTGTTGTCAACAACAAAATTTGCGCTACATGAAAGGTGTGCTCCTATTGGCTGCTGCTGCTTCTTCTACTGCACATACTTTGACCAAAATGAGCATAGCGCCACCTATTGAGCTTTTCAGGTAACGCGTATATTGAAAGAAGCCACACACTGCTAGACACAAAATAAAAGTCCATCTGTAAGTTATGCATTTCACAGGGTGGTGAAAGTGCACGGCGATCTTGATGCTCCTTTCCAATAAATATCGAGGGTCTTATTCTGGTGACATGATGATCGATGCTTGACTGCCATTTGACAAATATTCTTGCTCTAATCCATAATAATGTCATCATGTAGACTAGCCTACCAGCACTGTATCAGCGAGCTGTTGGCTAGAGCGCACAAGCCAAGGCCAGAGTAGGCACAACTGCTATTTAACACAACAGTATGTGTGAGTTGAACATGTGAAGAAACACATTAAACTTTAGATTTTATTTGGTACTTGAAAATTTCAGCAAAAAAGTACATTTTGTGTACACCATGTCATCACGCACTGACTTTTATCAGCAACAAGTCTGTTTGCGGCAAACACTAGTGGGAAAATGTGCATATTGTTTTAATGCAGATTTTATAATATTCGCATGAACATATGTCGCCAATATGATGGATGTCTAGCTGGACCAGTGTGTGAAATATTCATATTATGAAGAATTTATTGCAGACAAACAATACTATGAATATTATTTACAAACTTATAAAACAAACATTCCTTTGTATGGGGTTCATCAATTGATGATGATACAAACTAAGAATATATTGTGGAATCCGTCCTGAGAGATTTCTGTTGCAGCGGTCTCTAAAATCAGTTCCAAACTGCCAACTGCAAAGGTGTTAAAGCCTTGTTCAACAGATAAATTGGATTCAAAATGACCCCGTTCCCACTTCCCAGCAAGAGACAGAACTGTACTACTCAACAATTCTGTGAAATAACTTCACATTCTAAAAACGCTACTTTGAACCTGTAAAAGGGAGAACAAAAACACCCCTAAAGTCAAGTCAAAGTAACTTGTGTTCTCTTTTATGGCCAGTTTGCTGCCACTTGCCTGTATTCAGTACTTTAAACTCCTTTGTTAGTTGTACAAATCCACCACCTTAAAATGCATAGACTGATAATGGGTGGTTGACCATCAAACTGAAATAAATGGCCAACTCCTCACAGATGTATAATGAACAAAATGGCCCTGGAGTCCAGTAGTGCAACATTCTATACACTGAAAGCTGATGTACTATAGAGAACATACAATTCTCTTGAATACTGTATTTATTTACCCTGTTGTACCCTGTAGCAACATCCGATGCAGTGCAGTGTCCGTTCTATACATCACGTTTGTAACTGCAAGTCAGTGTCACCTCCAACTGAATAAGCCCTTGCAGTATTCCTGGAGCTGAACCCTATGTTGTCATTGATCATACAGTTAGTTAGCTACTCTGCTGTTGAGATAAGTTTACATAGGAAGCCCATTCAGATTGTCAATTACTTGCACATCTGATACCCATATGCTATTTTCCCTAATGTGTAAACACCACAAAACCCCATGGAATCTGGTCTTTCGACTTCAGATTAATAACACATCCATATGTGGACCTCAACCTGATACCATCTGGATTATCCATGTGCCCTCATTCTGGATGCCCATATCAGATTTTTTTGCTCTGAAGTGGGGGTTTTTGCCAATTGCCTACAGTTATCAGGACAACCACCCCAAAATGGAAAGTAACAGGAAATGAGCATTGCATCTGTGTGCTACTTCAGAGGCTACATCAATGTGAATGCCAAATATGATATGGGTCACTGAGTGTGGACAGGAAGAAAAACAGATTTTCTTTCTATATCTAGAGTTGGGTTTTTATGGTGGCTGTGTAAACAGTGTTTCAAATCCACAGCACACAATTTCCCTGTAGCATTAAGACGAAGACCAAGGGAAATAAGTGTTTCTGAAAGAAGCAAAAGCAGAGAAGGAACTCCACCCACCCCCCAAAAAATACAAACTCAGAACAGTCCGTATAACTCAGCGGATTATTGATGCAGTTGATTGTCCATCTTCCAACCAACACAAATCCAGAAGTAAATCTGTGAACTGTCAGGAAGAGCAAACTGTATTAAAAAAAAGGGCTAGTTCTTAGATTTTTTCCAGTCGCAAACATTCCAGCATGTTGAACACGAAAGTTATGTGCCAGCTCAGTCTGTCGCAGCCCTCTCATCGTCGTCTCCTCTCTGACTCTAGGCAGAACTTCTCAAAAGCTTCCTCGATCTCAGGGTCCATCTCATCCTCGTCATTGAACGACCTGGAACACAAAACAATGTATATTCATTAAGAATTAACTGAATAAAGTGCAGGCAAATTCATGAAGGTTAATATAAATGTTTGTTTCAGTGTACAACTAAAGATCAAAGTCACAGTCCTTCAAAGGAAAAGACAAACAAACAGTGGAAAGGCCAAATAATTGTCAAAGACTCAAGTCATAGACTGTTCTCTCTGCTACCGCACGGCAAGCAGTAACAGATTGCCAAGTCTAGGTCCAAAAGGCTCCTTAACAGCTTCTACCCTCAATCCATAAGACACCTGAACAATAAGACTGCTGAACAATTAATCAAATGGTCACCCGGACTATTTACATTGACCCCCCTTTGTTTTTACACTGCTGCCACTCACTGTTTATTATCTATGCATAGTCACTTTACCCCTACCTACATGTACAAATTACCTGGACTAACCTGTACCCTTGCACATTGACTCGGTACCGGTACCCCTGTATATAGCCTCGTTATTGTTTTGTGTTACTTTATAGTTTAGTTTATTTAGTAAATATTTTCTTAACTATTTCTTGAACTGCATTGGTGGTTAAGGGCTTGAAAGTAAGAATTTCACGGTAAGCGCATGTGACAAATAACATTTGAGTTGAGTGAGGGGTAGAAAGGGGTCAGCTAAGCCCCCTTTCTGGTCCATCTGCTGACTAGTCGGAATCAGAGGCTCTGGCTTCCCCTGTTGCATTGTGGGCAAGACAATCACACTGACCCATACTAGCCCCACAAGTGAACGACCTCACGCTGCTCTCAGGTCATGTGACCTTGGCATTTGGACACATGATATGGGCGAGGGAAAAAAGTCACAAGACCAATCCTACAGTGTATTAGTAACTACGGCACTGGATTGTCTGACCTATTTGGTGTGTTTGACTGGCTCCCACAAACAATTATAGGACTGCAGAGAGATATTCAAGAACTACCCAATAGCATTCTAGAACTACAGAGGAATATTCTAGATCCACAGATACATATATTTTACGGATTCAGTATCACAATGACTCACACGAGAAACCAACCAGATTCCACTGAAAAAGCAAATATCATGACCACAACTAATCACGGTATAGACAATTAACACATGGACATTTGTCATTTAGCTATACTCACGATTCATTTCCATTCTCTTCACAGTCCTCTGGGAAACAGTCATCTTCCCGATCCAGGATATCCTGGTATTTTTCTGAATATTCTGTAACACAAAAACATACCTTTAGGGACAATGCAAAGCTTTTGCAGGGTTTTACATTGATGAATAATGTAGATATACTCACCAGGGTCGGCTGCTGTGAAGGGAGTGCCGTCTGCAGTGTAGAACGTAGGCTCATTCTGAGAGGAGAAACGCACAAAGACACAAAGAACAGCGGTGAAATAGTTAGTAGGCATGAAATTAAAATGTGAACATCTAAACCAGTTTCCCAAAACGGTAGATCGGTGCCAATTCCTTTTGGATCACAGGTTAAAGCTGGGAGCTGGCTTGAAACTTGAGAAGTTTAGAAGATTGGATGGAGGGAGTAGTGTTGTTTTCTAGCCCCAACTCCTCACCATAAAGTAGTTGGGGTCATTGTCAGGTGTAGCGTCAGAAGCAGCAGCAGCATGGACTCTGCCCCAGTTACTAGACCTCAGCTCCACCAGCCGCAATAACATCTGCTTCACATCTCTGATGGACACACAGACAGTCCTATATTCATTGGACCAATCACTCACTCAGCATCAATAACATCTCCTTCACACAGACAGTCAGTCATTCATTCATACAACCAGCTTTTATCTAATCCAATCTAATAAGCATTAATTTGGCAGAGGTAGTTTTGACAAGAGTGTTTCTACTAAACAGTCTCTTTATTCATCTCACATGCACACCTGCTGCACTGGGCGTCCAGTACAATGTTCTCAATCCTCTGGACTAGCTGGTCCATGTCAGACTTCCCTTTCTCTTTCCACACATCCTCCAGAACCGAGCCGGTCAACTACAGAAGACATCACAGATAAACAATGCAACAAAGGGGAATTTGTCTTTCGCATTATAACAAACTTAACAATAAACATTATTACATTGTAATACAATAGAATATTTTCCATTCACTTGGGATGATGGCCTGCAGATTTATCTTGAAACACAGTAAATAACTGTACCACAGATGACGTGGAACCTTGAGTCAGCTTGAATTTAGAGATCAGAAAACTTGCGAAATCACCTTAAGCAGTTTGACAGCACAGATGAGGTTTCCATCCACTGGGTTAGAAAAGAGGACATTAATCAGCTCCCTCAGGGCGATTAGCAGGATCTCAGCTCGGGACGGAGGCCCCTTTGCACTCTTTACCTGAGACAACAAGAGGTCAGGTTCTGTCATTCTCTAGGGTTTATTATCAACTCAAAATGGATCTAGGGGAGGGGTTATGGAAGGAGGTTGGGTTATGGGAGGCAAGTGTCAAAGTTGTGAGGGGCTGAAATGGAAATAGTTATTAAAATCAAGTGTCACTTGGGAAATAAGTGTTTTAATGGATACTTTTAAGTGCTTTTGTTCTGGAATACAATGTACATTTTGCTGTATATGTTTTTACCAAATTAAATTCAGCTCAATTCAACAGATGCATAAATACCCCCAAAATCCTGGGACAGGACAACGGTGCTCCTGCTCACCTCCAGTCTGAGATAGAGCTCCCCCAGAAAGAGCACATAGGCCTGGAACTTCTTCTGTGTCTCCTGGTCTCCTCGCACCGCTATGTCCCTCTGTTCATACTCTGTCCGACACCTACAGCACCCAGATACAGAGCAAGAGAGGGGGTTTCTGTATAAATGGCTACAAGGGTTTCTTGTGGTGAAGCAACAGGATTAAGATGGTGATGAAATTATACTAACAAAGCTCACCGTTTTAGTAAAAGCTGACGAAAGTTTCCACTTGCTGGGCTGAGTACGAGGTTATGAGACAGGAAGTTACAGAGCCTTGCCCCCGTGTATGAGAAATTGGGGATAGCAGTAGACTGCAAAAATAAACAAAATGAACAGAACACATTTTTTTAAACAACACTAAAACAAAATACAGTAAACTACAGTATAGGCGACGCTCGTAGATGACCGAACCGTGTGTGTATTGATACACATACTTGTGTGTAGATGAGTTCCACCAGTTCTTGCAACGTCTCCTCAGTAGTAACCCAGCTGTTCAGCATGTTTACCATGTGCTCAATGTCCGTCTCAAAGGACCCCGGCGAGGAGTTTAGGTAGCTGAGAAACTCCTCAACCAATTCAGCCAATGTCATCTCAGTATAATAGCCATCACTGCCATCCTCCGAAACAGATTCCTTTAAAATGGAGAACACTGGTAATAGAAGATATGTGAAAAACATAGAAACTAGCTAGTAGCTACAGCCAGTACCTCCAGCTGAGAGCTACTCGTTAGTTGTGGATGAGGTGATTGATTAGTTTGGTCCTTATAATGTAAAGTGCAGTCACCAAGACACTAGGCAACACAATCTGTCATTATCCATTATTACAGGGGGTGCAGACTTTATTCCAACCCAGCACCACCACACCAGATGTAATTTAATAAGGGGCTTAGTGATTACCCTAGTTGAACCAGGTGTGTTAGGAGTACTGGACTGGAACAAAAGCCTGCACCCTGGGTGGGTTTCCAGGACCACTGCTTTCATACCTCATAGGGGGAGAAGCTAGCAGGGTAGAACTCCGGTGCATTGGCTGATAGAATGGAGGTATTCACCAGAGAGTCCAAACTTTTCACTTTGGAGGCAGGAGTGCTGTGGTTGTGAATGAATTGGTGGGGCTTGCTTGGGCTTCTGCTTTCTGAGGAAGCAAATTAAGATTTATTTTAAGAACATGTAACTAGCAATAAAGGTCTGGGTGGCACATGAAGCAATGTGCTTGCCCTGTAACAGGGACACTCAGCTTGTCATGTGACGTGATTTGGCCGCCGTCTTTGAGCTTCATTTAGCAGCCAAGTCACTGACTTTTAAATTTAGTGACAAGTGCAACTAGTTAGTTAGCTATTTAGGTAAGTGTTCTAGGGGCGTTTTAAATGACGACCGTTTGGGCGCTCTAGCACCAAGGTAAAGACAGTTTCAAGTTGGATATTCAACGGATATTAGCGCTTTCAAACCTCAATAGCTTTCAAACCACTTGAGCTACAGACTCCAAAGTGTCGTAATGTTGGAAAAATTGTGCACAACATTGGACAGGTCTTATTTTCACAATTTGGACAAACTTTCCAAAGCCAATAAACATGTGGAAATTTGAGCAGCATTTTGTACTCTTTGTTGAATTAGTTAGGGAGCGTAAACAAAGTACATTTCTCTACATTTAAGATGTTAATAGCTCCTTGGTCATGTGACCTACTGACTTCAAACAAGGTTCAGTTTGTCCACTGACTACCCTTCTATATTGCACATGCTTAAGTTTGTCCATTTTCATCCCATATGATTTTACATGAATTTTTCTAAATTTTGAATTTCAATAGCTCCTTGGTCATGTGACCTACTGACCTCAAACAAGGTTCAGAATGTCCACTGACTATACCTTCATAATCAGACACTCTGATGTTAGTCTACTTTCATCTCATGCTATTAGACTTAAATCTGTAAGCTTTTGCAGGCCTTCATTTTACATGGTTGTCAAAAAAAATAATGTTAAAGTTAACAGCCTCGCAATAACCATCTTTCACATGGACACTGAAAAGAGCCACAACTGGCTGCATGTGCTATGCATCAAGGACAGGAGAGGTGTTCGAACAGAGGTGCTTAAAGGAAGGCACACAGGTAGGCCTCATGAAAAACAATGTTTCATATGCTCTTTATAATCACAGTAAAAGGCAGGGATTTGTCAGAGTGAGCTTGATAACATGAAAAAGTCCTTTTCATAGCATCACTTTCATACACTGCACATTAAGACAAATCCTTCTACGTTGAGTATTAGAACGCAGTTTACATAACCTGATAATGACTTGATATTTGAGTGCATTCACAACAAGCCACCTGCAGACAACTTACAAAATGCAATAGCGCATTTGACAGTTCACTTTTCTGATGAAAATAGTTATTTGATGCATGGCCTACTATTTCTAACTAGGAAAATAAATTCCTACGTCTTTTGTGAGTAAAATCCTTTTTCCAAAATTGATTTAGGTACATTTTTGTGAAGAGGTGTAAAGGTTGTGATATGGGTCATTTAATAGTAAAATCATTTAAGGGATCAATACATTTCTATATTGCTTCCCCAGCATCTGCATGAACCATCAGGCCAAGTGTTTTTGGTTGACCCTGCTGGACAGCCCTCAATCTCACACAAATTATCATGGAATTTACCAGGTACAATTGTAAATCCGTAAACTTGGGTACACTCATAGATATCATCCTGACCAACCTGTTCTCTAAATACACCTCTGCTGTCTTAAACCAGGATCTCAGCGATCACTGCCTCATTGCCTGTGTCCGTAATGGGTCCACGGTCAAACGACCACCCCGCATCACAGTCAAACGCTCCCTTAAACACTTCAGCGAGCAGGCCCCTCTATTCGACCTGGCCCGGGTATCCTGGAAGGATATTGACCTCATCCCGTCAGTAGAGGATGCCTGGTTATTCTTTAAAAGTGCTTTCCTCATCATCATAAATAAGCATGCCCCATTCAAAAAATGTAGAACCAGGAACAGATATAGCCCTTGGTTCTCTCCAGACCTGACGGCCCTTGACCAGCACAAATACATCCAGGACAACACCTGCCTGGTTGAAATGTATTTTTCATGATTTTGTACGCACGGCGCTGTCCTCAAATAATCGCATGGTGTGCTTTCACCGTAAAGCCTTTTTGAAATCTGACACAGCGGCTGTGTGATTTTATTTAAGTTAAATATTTATAATTCTGTAGTTTGTATTTCGCACTCTGCAATTTCACCGGATGTTGGCCAGGTGGGATGCTACCGTCCCACCTGCCAATAGGAGGTTTTTAACTAACCTCCAGACGAGCTTCAATGCCATACAACTGTAAAACTAAATGCATGCTCTTCAACCGATCGCTGACCACACCTGCCTGCCTGCCTAGCATCACTACTATGGACGGTTCTGACAACTACAAATACCTAGGTGTCTGGTTAGACTGTAAACTCTCCTTCCAGACCCATATTAAGCATCTCCAATCCAAAATGACATCTAGAATCGGCTTCCTACTTCACAACAAAGCATCCTTCACTCATGATAACAAAAATACCCTCGTAAAACTGACCATCCTACCGATCTTTGACTTCGGCGATGTCATTTACAAAATAGCCTCCAACACTCTACTCAGCAAATTGGATGCAGTCTATCACAGTGCCATCCGTTTCATCACCAAAACCCCCACCACTGCAACCTATATGCTCTCGTTGGCTGGCCCTTGCTTCATATTCGTCGTCAAACCCACTGGCTCCAGGTCATCTATAAGTCCTTGCTGGGTAAAGCCCTGCCTTATCTCAGCTCACTGGTCACCATTGCAGCACCCACCCGTAGCACACGCTCCAGCAGGTATATTTCACTGGTCACCCCCAAAGCCAATTTCTCCTTTGGCCACCTTTCCTTCCAGTTCTCTGCTGCCAATGAGTGGAATGAATGGCAAAAATCACCAAAGCTGAAAATTCATATCTCCCTCACTATCTTTAAGCATCAGCTATCAGAGCAGCTTACATATCATTGCACCTGTACATAGCCATCTGTAAATAGCCCACCCAACTACCTCATCCCCATATTGTTCTCTTTTTTTTTTTGCTCCTTTGCACCCCAGTATCTCTACTTGCACATTCATCTTCTGCACATCTATCACTCCAGTGTTTAATTGCGAAATTGTAATTATTTTGCCACTATGGCCTATTTATTGTCTTACCTCCCTAATCTTACTTCATTTGCACACACTGTACATATACTTTTCTATTGTGTTATTGACTGTGTTTGTTTATCCCATGTGTAACTCTTGTTTGTGTCTCACTGCTTTGCTTTATCTTGGCCAGATCGCAGTTGTAAATGAGAAAGTGTTCTCAACTGGCTTACCTTGTTGAATAAAGGTTAAATAAAATTGTAAAAAATACTGTATGTAGGAATGTCTAGTACATGTAGTGTTGGTACATTGAATATTCCTCAACAGCATATATTTTAAACTGTCTTTACCTCGGTCGCGACAATTTTAGCCTAGTAGTTGTTCGGGCTAGTTACCTAGCTAACTTGTTAACACACATAGCCAGCTAAAGCAAATGGGTAAATTGCTAAATTGATTCGGCAGAAAATCTTACCTCCGCCGATAGCTTCACTATTGTTTGGGTTGTTCTCAGTCAAAGGTGGCGAAGTCCGAGGTTGCCGAAGAGGCTCACGCTGGTTGAAAACAGATGTGGCGTCCCCATCTCCTACATCTGCAAGGCCGGGGCTTCTTGGCTTTATATGGGCTCTACCAGCGCCTGGAGCTCGGTCGAAATTCTCAGTCATCTCTGTTGCTTTTTTTGTGTTATGACCTTTTCGGTGAGGCGCAAATGAAAAAAACGTAGGCGGTTTGGCAATTCCAATCACTTGTTACGGAATTATATAGTTTGGCCTCACTCACCCTCCCTCATTTCCATATTTACTAGCAAGCCAGCTACTTTATGTTCTCGAACGGATATTGCAACATATTTCTGTAAGGGCTACTTCCTTCAACAAATCCGATATCGGCTGAGTTGATCTATAACCGTGTGAACGTGTTGTCGCCCTCTACGGGAGGGGAGCGGTAGAGCACCAACAGCACCTCATTGCACCTCATTGAGCGTACTGAGTAGCCTGGAAAAAAGTCACAGGAAGCCTCCTTTGATCTGTCTGAAGCAAGAAAGTATGTTTAACTAGCTAATACACATACTGTATGTGTTATCTAACATCATTAATGTTAAATGTGACACAGTTTCTTCAGCAATGAAAGCGAGTGGGGTGTTCAAGTAATAAACACATACCTCCCATTCTACAATAAAACTACAGATGCATCAGAGAGCGGAATCAGAATCCTGTGGATCAAACCAACCCTCACATGTGCTGCTCTCCCCCTGCTCTCTCAGTAGCTGCCCACTATAGCCATGTGTGTTACACCAGAACTCAGAAGAGGCATTCATTAATTGTTTAGCCTCCAGTCATTTTCCACTTGTTTCCCAAAGCTGGATCACATTATGTCAAAGATCATACCCCTTGCAGAAATGTGGAGACCCACTTTGATAAAAGATTACGGCCCCTATTTTCTGTTATTGCAAAATGGGTGTCTTGGAGGGAGTTCAAACATTCACAAGTCAAGTCCTGGGAATGCGTACAAGATGAAAGATGACAATACCTTTAGGAATCCACAAAGGAGTAATAGACTAGCTAGAGTTGGTATAGCCAACAGCGGCACTGTGTGTGTTCAGTGCAATTAGTTTAAAGGAAAAGCCACACACACTAGTAGCTCCGATAGGGGTTCATTTTGGACTGGGCAGGAATACATTTGTTAGTATTTTTGCAAATGGTGGGGCAGGTAAGCAAACCCCGAGGGGCAGGGAAGCAAACCCAGAGGGGCAGGGAAGCAAACCTTGAGGGGCAGGGAAGCAAACCCTGAGGGGCAGGGAATCAAACCCAGAGGGGCAGGGAAGCAAACCCAGAGGGGCAGGGAAGCAAACCCAGAGGGGCAGGGAAGCAAACCCTGAGGGGCAGGGAAGCAAACCCAGAGGGGCAGGGAAGCAAACCCAGAGGGGCAGGGAAGCAAACCTTGAGGGGCAGGGAAGCAAACCCTGAGGGGCAGGGAATCAAACCCAGAGGGGCAGGGAAGCAAACCCAGAGGGGCAGGGAAGCAAACCCCGAGGGGCAGGGAAGCAAACCCAGAGGGGCAGGGAAGCAAACCCAGAGGGGCAGGGAAGCAAACCTTGAGGGGCAGGGAAGCAAACCTTGAGGGGCAGGGAAGCAAACACCCTACGCATTACACCAATACCATGATAGTTGGGAATTGTAATATGACTCATATAGCTAGCGATGCTACAATACCCTATGTTGGATTGCATTGCAACATTCAAAAGCGTTGATAATTCGTTGTGAGTCCATAAACCATAATTACAGGGACAATATGAGCAGTTCAAGCTCAAAGCAAATACCATCATGATCCCTGGCCTCCTGCAGTAGCTCCAAGCATCTTCACAGTAGCTCCAGACCAGGAATCACGGTCTCTAGTTAAATGGGATAAATCTGGGAATTTTGGAAACGGTCTGTCTTTCATGTTAGTTTTGCACGCACTTTGTGCTCTTTTCCCAATTGCACACCCTTACATAGATACAATTAGATGTTCAAAAACAGGATGAGAGAGGCACTGGACTTTCGTGGTGTTAACATTCCCCCCTTAGTCTTTTGATCTGACAGCTGTCATTTATTAGACTATTTGATGACAATTAAAGGAGGAAGTGGGTGGGGAGACACAGTTCATAAATACTAATAATACAGGTGAAGTCGGAAGTTTACATACACTTAGGTTGGAGTCATTGAAACTTGTTTTTCAACCACTCCACACATTTCTTGTTGACAAACTATAGTTTTGGCAAGTCGGTTAGGACATCTACTTTGTGCATGACACAGTAATCTTTCCAACAATTGTTTACAGACAGATTATTTAACATATAATTCACAATTCCAGTGGATCAGAAGTTTACACTAAGTTGACTGTGCCTTTAAACAGCTTGGAAAATTCCAGAAAATGATGTCATGGCTCTAGAAACTTCTGATAGGCTAATTGACATCATTTGAGTCAATTGGAGGTGTACCTGTGGATGTATTTCAAGGCCTACCTTCAAACTCAGTGCCTCTTTGCTTGACGTCATGGGAAAATGAAAAGAAGCCAAGACCTCAGAAAAAAAATGTAGACCTCCACAAGTCTGGTTCATCCTTGGGAGCAATTTCCAAACGCCTGAAGGTACCACGTTCATCTGTAAAAACAATAGTATGCAAGTATAAACACCATGGGACCATGCAGCCGTCATACCGCTCAGGAAGGAGAAGCGTTCTGTCTCCTAGATATTTATTAACTTACTTTGGTGTGAAAAGTGCAAAACAACAGCAAAGGACCCTGTGAAGATGCTGGAGGTAACAGGTACAAAACAACAGCAAAGGACCTTGTGAAGATGCTGGAGGTAACAGGTACAAAACAACAGCAAAGGACCTTGAAGATGCTGGAGGTAACAGGTACAAAACAACAGCAAAGGACCCTGTGAAGATGCTGGAGGTAACAGGTACAAAACAACAGCAAAGGACCTTGAAGATGCTGGAGGTAACAGGTACAAAACAACAGCAAAGGACCTTGAAGATGCTGGAGGTAACAGGTACAAAACAACAGCAAAGGACCCTGTGAAGATGCTGGAGGTAACAGGTACAAAACAACAGCAAAGGACCCTGTGAAGATGCTGGAGGTAACAGGTACAAAACAACAGCAAAGGACCTTGAAGATGCTGGAGGTAACAGGTACAAAGTATCTATATCCACAGTAAAACAAGTCCTATATCGACATAACCTGAAAGGCCTCTCAGCAAGGAAGAAGCCACTGCTCCAAAACCATCATAAAAAAGCCAGACTACGGTTTGCAACTGGACATGGGGACAAAGATGGTACTTTTTGGAGAAATGTCCGCTGGTCTGATGAAACAAAAATAGGACTGTTTGGCCACAATAACCATTGTTATGTTTGGAGGAAAAAGGGGGAGGCTTGCAAGCCTCATGATGTTTGGGTGCTTTGCTGCAGGAGGGACTGGTGCACTTCACAAAATAGATGGCATAATGACAAAGGGAAATTATGTGGATATATTGAAGCAACATCTCAAGACATCAGTCAGGAAGTTAAAGCTTGGTCGCAAATGGGTCTTCCAAATGAACAATGACCCCAAGCATAATTCCAAAGTTGTGGCAAAATGGCTGAAGGACAACAAAGTCAAAGTACTGGAGTGGCCATCACAAAGGTCTGACCTCAATCCTATAGAAAATGTGTGGGCAGAACTGAAAAATCATGTGCAAGCAAGGAGGCCTACAAACCTGACTCCGTTACACCAGCTCTGTCAGGAGGAATGGGCCAAAATTCCCCCAACTTATTGTGGGAAGCTTGTGGAAGGCTACCCAAAATGTTTGAGTCAAGTTAAACAGTTTAAAGGCAATGCTACCAAATTCTAACTGAGTGTATGTATACTTCTGACCCACTGGGAATGTGATGAAAGAAATAAAAGCTGAAATAAATAATTCTCTCTACTATTATTCTGACATTTCACATTTTTAAAATAAATGGTGTTCCTAACTGACACAAGACAGGCAATTTTTACTAAGTTTAAATGGCAAGAATTGTGAAAATCTGAGTTTAAATGTATTTGGCTAAGGTGTATGTTAACTTCTGACTTCAACGGTATGTTTTATTGTCACATACGCCAAATAGATGCAGTGAAATGTGGTGTTTTACAGGGTCAGCCATAATAGTACGTCGCCCATGGAGCATATGCCTTGCTCAAGCAAGTGCCTTGCTCAAGGGCACATCGGCAGATCTTTCACCTTGTCTGCTCTGGTATTCAAACACACACACACACACACACACACACACACACACACACACACACACACACACACACACACACACACACACACACACACACACACACACACACACACTTCCTACCCCACATACCCTGCAACAGATGTTGTTAAATAGTGCTTGATGTTGGATATTACAATGCAGAAATGTGAGATCTACAGGCTATTACATTTTTTTCACATTACTTACTGTCTGAAACAAGTGATTCTTGCTTGTTCAGTATCCATGTGACCCAAGGTCTCCTGCCATTTGGGAAATTTGCATGTAATCCCATACCAGTGTAGCTATCTCCCTTCCATTTTCATGTGGTTTCCAGTTTGTTTGGGAACTCTAATCATTAGTGCAACGGTTGCCACATGGAATATGTGGTGGGCCTGTAATGGTTGCCTTTTGTCATTACCTACCTCAGTCAGCCTAAAGAATAGTTCCTCAGCGCGACCTGAAAACCACACTGGGTCTCTGTGCTGTGGGTTTTCATCCTTTTACCATAACCTTAGAATATATCTACTTTAACTGTAGTTGAGACACCAAGCATTCTGATTGTTCTTTCAGTGTTATTGTATTAACAGGATCTCATTTATTGTGTCACATTCTCAATCATATGTGTATTTGTCAGATTTGTCAACCAGTTTAAGTTGCAAACTTTATTGATGAACATGAGAACATTTGGATACCGAGGAGGAAATAGCAAATGTATGTTATTTACTTCACAGACATAAGGTGTAAAGAATGCAATGAAATGTTCACCTTCTTTCCACCTTCAGTTAAATATTACACAAAATAAATAATTTACTTCAACACAGTCAAAACTCAGTGGTTAAATATCATACATTAGTGTTTCCTTTCACCGTATTCACTTTTGATATGGTTCCAAGATCTCATGACCACGAGGATCTTGCTCAATTATATACATTTTTCCTGCATTTACCGATCTGTTAGGCCTTCTTCTTCATTGAAGAATGTTCAGATCATTGAAATGAGAATGAGGACCATGAACAACAATTCAATCGTTTTTTTGGATACACAGAGCCAGTGCTTCCTCACTTCATCCAAGCGGTGTGTGAAACAGCGTCCTACTTTGTTCCCACATGTCACACCCTCCTTCAGTCCACATCTTTCCAATGATTTAGCACAGAATATGATTCAAATTTCACCCTGTGCCACAGAAAGCACTGCACATCCTCAAACCAATAAACCATCTCAACGAAAGTCAAAAGCAGGGAGTATATGCACAGTTAATTACCTTCCTTAGAGAAAATATGTCTTTTGGAAATGGTATAGTTCAGATGCTCTCTGTCTAGATTATAGTACATTTAAAAAAATCTTTATCTGAAAGATTGTTCAGTGCTGAATAGCTCTCCCACAGGGTATGTTTAGTACAGTGAAATGCTCTTCATCATCACACCATGATGGGGAGGAAGTGGGTGGCCATTTTCCTCCTCCTTGTTTTCTTCCCTCTCAGTGGCCTCCCGTGGACACTCAGCCCCACAAACATCTGTCTCTTCTTGTTCCTCCACTCGGCTGAGGCGTAGGTGTTATAGCCGTTCTCCTCAATACGCTCCTTCAGTGTGCAGTCAATGCCAAACTCTCTCTGGAAGAACAAACGACATTACTGGGATACATTCTCATGTGTATTTGGATACTGACTCAATACATTTCATACGGAGTCAACTATTTTCAATTGTGAAGTGCACACACTAGCAAAGGATGTGAGAACACTATATTTATAGTGAATGTACTGTTCATACAAGAGTCAAAATATAAAATATATCAATGTTGAAATGTTTCCAGGTATTTATTCAACCTTTCTACAGTGCATTCAGACCCCTTGACGTTTTTCACATTTTGTTACATTACAGCCTTATTCTTAAATGGATTTTTTTTAAATCCCACTCATCAATCTAACTGAAATCAATCAAAATCAAATCACATTTACTTATGTAAATATCACATTTACATAATTATTCAGACTATTTACTCAGTACTTTGTTGAAGCACCTTTGGCAGTGATTACAGCCTTGAGTCTTCTAGGGTATGACGCTACGAGCTTGGCACACCTGTATTTGGGTAGTTTCTCCCATTCTTCTCTGCAGATCCTAGCAAGCTCTGTCAGGTTGGATGGGAAACGTCGATGCACATTTCTTTTCAGGCCTCTCCAGAGATGTTCGATCAGGTTCAAGTCCGGGCTCCGGCTGGGCCACTCAAGGACATTCAGCCACTTGTCCCGAAGCCACTCCTGCGTTGTCTCAGCCACTCCTGCGTTGTCTCAGCCACTGCTGCGTTGGCTGTGTGCTTGGGGTCCTGAGTGCTCTGGAGCAGGTTTTCATTAAGGATCTCTCTGTACATGGCTCCGTTCATCTTGCCCTCAATCCTGACTTGTCTCTCAGTCACTGCTGCTGAAAAACATGCCTACAGTATGATGCTGCCACCTCCATGCTTTACCTTAGGGATGGTGCCAGGTTTCCTCCAGATGTGACACTTGGTATTCAGGCCAAAGAGTTCAATCTTGGTTTCATCAGACCAGAGAATCTTGTTTCTCATGGTCTGAGAGTCCTTTTAGGTTCCTTTTGGCAAACTCCAAGCGGGCTGTCATGCGTCTTTTACTGAGGAGTGACTTCTGTCTGGCCACTGT
Source organism: Oncorhynchus keta (assembly GCF_023373465.1). Taxonomy (NCBI): domain Eukaryota; kingdom Metazoa; phylum Chordata; class Actinopteri; order Salmoniformes; family Salmonidae; genus Oncorhynchus; species Oncorhynchus keta. The sequence goes on from NC_068445.1 coordinate 31,625,705, forward strand.
CCCATAAAGGCCTGATTGGTGGAGTGCTGCAGAGATGGTGGTCCTTCTGAAAGGTTCCTCCATCACCACAGAGGAACTCTGGAGCTCTGTCATAGTGACCATCGGGTTCTTGGCCACCTCCCTAACCAGGGCCCTCCTTCCCCGATTGCTGAGTTGGGTCGGGCGGCCAGCTCTAGGAAGAGTGTTGGTGGTTCCAAACGTCTTCCATTTAAGAATGATTCAGGCCACTATGTTCTTGGAGACCTTCAATGCTGCAGAAAAGTTTTGGTACCCTTCCCCAGATCTTTGCATCGACACAATCCTGTCTCTGAGCTCTACGGAGAATTCCATTGACCTCATGGCTTGTTTTTTGCTCTGACATGCACTGTCAACTGAGGGACCTCAAATAGACAATCGTGTGCCTTTCCAAATCATGTCTAATCAATACAATTTACCACAGGTGGACTCAAACCAAGTTGTAGAATCATCTCAAGGATGATCAATGGAAACAGGATGCACCTGAGCTCATAGCAAATGGTCTGAAGACTTTTTATTTTAATACATTTTCAACAATTTCTAAAAACCTTTTTTTGCTTTGTGTAGATTGATGAGGGAAAAAAGTAATTTTAGAATAAGGCTGTAACGTAATAAAATGTGGAAAAAGTCAAGGGGTCTCAATACTTTTCGAATGCACTGTACACTGTATTTATCTGCATTTTGCAGGATTAAATCTCTTGACATGCACCATCTCATTCAAGTGTCCAAATGTAAAAACAAAATAAATAAACAATACTTAGTGACAAGAATAATATGGCAACTACTGTCTAACAACAACCCAATTCAACTTAGTCAAGATGTACCATGTACTGGTACCATGTACTAGATGGGTACATTCAATAGAAATAGTTAGTTATGTAAATCGGTTGCAGTGATAGATGTGATATATTCTAATGTCTGTGTCACTTAGCACTATAGTCATTACTTGCTGACCTCCAATTTCCTCTTTGAATCATATGCACTTGCTTTGGATGGGGTGCTCTTTGAACTTCTGATAGTTTCCACTGCACCATTAGTTAAAAGTGAACCCAGCTCCAAAGATAAGAACTCTTGTGATAAAGTTGAAGGAATCTAAGTGTCTGTCTTTGAGGCTGGTTAAATGACCTCTGACTCGGATACTGACCGCTCCGTACAGCTCACCCTTCCTGCTGATAGCCAGGTAATAGTTACTGCCCAGGCCTTTGATAGCCACCACCCCCACATCCACTGACGTGATCTCCAGAATACCTGAGAACACACAAAATAACATGTATAATCATTTAGAAACAAGTGATAAACCTTTTATAAATCATTTATATTCATCATAGGGGAGGATTTAAGGGAAATGTGTAACCGTTCAGGCAGGGAATTTTAAGGCAGACCGCAGACATAATGTTGGCCCAGATCAGAACACAGAGGTAGAGTACATAGAAGCTATGTGTTCTGGATCTGCTGTAGTCATAAAGATAAGAGATTGTCGAACTATCAGGAGTGTCTGCCTGTCCCTCCTTACATGAAATATTTGTTTTGTATTTGTGTTGTTTATTAGGTTTAACCAAATGGGAAAAGTAAGTTAAATGTGTACAAAAGAAGTATTGCCACTTAAAATATAGGTTTGTTAATAATCAAATATAACAGTTGGCATTGTATCATGTATTTGGTTTCATCAAATATATATACTTTTTTTTAAATTGAGAAAAATTAACTGATTTACTTGTAACCAGCTGAAGTAAAAAATAATGACGTTGATCCGAAGAGTAATTGTGTTTATAGAGCCTTTCTCAAGACAAAATCATCTAGATGTGTTTTAGAAAGCCTCTATCTGAAATCCTGTGGGTTCATGGCCAACTGTCATGCTGTCAGTCATATTTCTGTTACTCTAATGCTCTAGTTCATAGCCAACTGTCATATTGTCAGTCATATTTATGTCCCTCTAATACTTTAGTTGATTTTCAGAGAAAAGCCTGACTAATCTCTTAAACTGTAGGGTAGAGTTTTCATCCATCCATCCATCCATCCATCCATCCATCCATCCATCCATCCATCCATCCATCCATCCATCCATCCTTCATATCACCCATATAAGCGTGCTTCATCTATGTAGGGCCACAGTCTACACAGAAGAACAGACTTCAGCTTAATAACTTCATCTATGTAGGGCCACAGTCTACACAGAAGAACAGACTTCAGCTTAATAACTTCATCTATGTAGGGCCACAGTCTACACAGAAGAACAGACTTCAGCTTAATAACTTCATCTATGTAGGGCCACAGTCTACACAGAAGAACAGACTTCAGCTTAATAATCTTCATCTACACAGAAGAACAGACTTCATGTAGGGCCACAGTCTACACAGAAGAACAGACTTCAGCTTAATAACTTCATCTATGTAGGGCCACAGTCTACACAGAAGAACAGACTTCAGCTTAATAACTTCATCTATGTAGGGCCACAGTCTACACAGAAGAACAGACTTCAGCTTAATAACTTCATCTATGTAGGGCCACAGTCTACACAGAAGAACAGACTTCAGCTTAATAACTTCATCTATGTAGGGCCACAGTCTACACAGAAGAACAGACTTCAGCTTAATAACTTCATCTATGTAGGGCCACAGTCTACACAGAAGAACAGACTTCAGCTTAATAACTTCATCTATGTAGGGCCACAGTCTACACAGAAGAACAGACTTCAGCTTAATAACTTCATCTATGTAGGGCCACAGTCTACACAGAAGAACAGACTTCAGCTTAATAACTTCATCTATGTAGGGCCACAGTCTACACAGAAGAACAGACTTCAGCTTAATAACTTCATCTATGTAGGGAACAGACTTCAGCTTAATAACTTCATCTATGTAGGGCCACAGTACACAGAAGAACAGACTTCAGCTTAATAACTTCATCTATGTAGGGCCACAGTCTACACAGAAGAACAGACTTCAGCTTAATAACTTCATCTATGTAGGGCCACAGTCTACACAGAAGAACAGACTTCAGCTTAATAACTCATTTGGCATGAGGATTATAATGAAAGCAGGTTGGATTTATTTGTGAATAGTTTGGCTCATTTGGAATATAAGCCACCAATTCCCAGTGTAAATATACATACACACTCTCACACGCACGTACACACACATGTATCTAATCTGACGCTGGTGTGTGTTAATGGCCCCTCTCTGGTTCCTATGGTATGTTTGACTTCCTGACACCCTCCTTCACTTCCTCTCCATACTTCCCGTGTGGTGTTGTTATCCTATCCTGACACACACACATACACCACACACACACACACACACACACACACACACACACACACACACACACACACACACACACACACACACACACACACACACACACACACACACACACACACACACACACACACACACACACACACACACACACACACACGCTGCAGGGAGTTGTCGTGACGATGGCCTTTGATCAGACTGCCACAGCAGTTCCCCTCCTTCGTCTCTGATGAGTATGTGAAGCCGCCTGTGTCACTGTCAAGCTCCCTTGCTTGTGGCCAGACCGTCCAAAGGTGCCGTGTGAACTTGAAGGGGCAGGTGTCCTGGAAAAATATACTGTGACCTACATCCCTGTCTCCACATCAGTGAGGTAGCCTCTGCATTAGTTTCCAGTTCAAACAGGTTCACACCGACAGGTGAAGTGGTGGTGGGGACCATGACACAACGGCCATTGAAGATCTGAGAGTTGCTTCTGTAAGGGATTAGGTGTCAGGTATCGAGTGAGGATGTAAGACTATCTAAGGCTGTTTCTGGGCCCTCTGTAAACATGCCGGGATGAAAGGAGAGAGAACAGAGGAGGACAGATGAGCCATGACAGAAAGACAGGGAGGGGAGGATTAGAAAGACCTCAATGACCACTGATCAAACACATACACCGGAGGCTGGGGCGAGATGACTTATATGGGCGGCAGGTAGCCTAGTGGTTAGAGCGTTGGGCCAGTAACTGAAAGGTTGCTAGATTGAATCCCTGAGCTGACAAGGTAAAAATCTGTGGTTCTGCCCCTGAACAAGGCAGTTAACCTACTATTCCCTGGGAGGCCGTCATAGTAAATAAGAACGTATCCTTAACTGACTTGCCTAGTTAAAAAAAGGATAAATAAAAAATACAAATACAATTTAAAAAATCAAGTGTGTGTCTGGGACACAGAGAACACACACACACACACATAGGTGTGCATATTGTTGCGAGCAAGCATTGTGCACACATATACACAGTCTCTACAGCATTTCTCTATAGAGGAAAGCCACCCGTATCCACTCAGTCTTTGATGATTAATGTTCAGCACTACTGTCTACTTGCTCACTCAGGAATGATATCTACAACGGGAAAAAAATAACCGAAGCCATTAGGACAAATGTGTTTTTTGTTCAACATATTAAGTCTCACAACACTCAACACCAAATGTATGTGACACTGTGTGTTATGTAGTGGTGATTCTGATACACCACACATTAAATCATGGCCGTGGGTCAACCACACATTTCCAACTGTTTATTTAGTGGAAAATGAGTTGCATGCTGGACACTTTCTCCTAATGTGTGGCTCATTTGATACACTCTGTTTTGTAGTTACTGCAGTAAATGGTGTGTTAGGGTGGAGTAGGTGCAGACAATGCCAATGTGAATTGAAGGTGGATTTTCCACAGTGGGTTGCCAGGTAAAGGTAGATTTCGCCGTTTTACATGTCTATTTAGGGTAACTGGAAGTTACCTCTTCTAAAAAATGGGACAGAGTTTACAGTACAGATACACTGTAGCCAACTTGATTTAAGAATAAGGAAAACATTTACTTAGATATCTGAAACCATTCCAACTGTATCGTCATGTTGAAATATGGGAATGAAACCAATCATCTGTAATGTAGATGAGGACCACATTGAACGTAATTAGTTTGTTCATACCCTGCCCCTCTCCACGTCCATAAACATCTTCACATCTCTTATCTCAGTGTCCCTTAGAGTACTGGCTGTGGTTTCCCTTCTGAGACACAAACACACACGCACGCACACACACGCACACGCACACACACACACACACACACGCACACACGCACACACACACACACACACACACACACACACACACACACACACACACACACACACACACACACACACACACACACACACACACACACACACACACACACACACACATGCGCGCGCGCGAATGAGGAACATGCCAGTCCCAGTCAGGAGGCACCTCAGCACACATGACTCCCCACAGAGAGAAAGACACAAACACATTTGGTGGCCTCCTATATTTCCCTCCTGCGCTCTTGGCAGGCTGAGCTCACACTCACACCATCCTAGGCTGAGGGGAAATTAGACTAATTCGTCCGCCGCCACACATCTGTTAGAGCCTCAGAACTGGTCGAGTCTACCATTACTGTTCTCAGTAAATGGGTATTCAAAATATTTTTGGCTTTTCAAATGTGATGAGATGCGACAATATAGCAAACCAGGTTATCGATAAACACAGTTTTGTCTAGTTTTAAGATGATGCCGTTTAAATTAGTAGCTTTAGTTAAATTCGCATAGCTCCATATTGCCCGGGAATCACTTCCAGCCCTCTCTCTCTGTAAGCTCCCAGCAGAATCCCAGCACGATGGAGCAACATGTGGGAAAGTTTTTCACAGGCATCCCCATAAATCTGTGGGAGGTTGGATACATGCTCTTAAACAGCCCCCAAAACCACCACCTCTACATCTGTTGATATCTTTGCTAGCAAGGTTGGTAGTTCAAGCACAATACCAGTTGTTCCCCCTCACTCGTTACTATGCTGTAACCAGGTTTCAAAGCTCGGGTCTCAGCCTTGGACAAAAACAAACTGAACCAAAACCATATCTTCAAAAAGGAGGAGTAATCAGAATGACTAGTGAAAGATTGAAGCTGTTTTTAATCAAAACTGCTAACTTGGTCTCCAGATATGCTTCAGTGCAAAAAATCAGTGCATGATTTTACATTATCTATGAAAAGATTGCCACATACTTGCTGATAGCAAGAACAAACTAACATATATTTTTAGGAAATGTCCTTTTCTAGTTTTATTCATACAGTATAACCATTACTATGTTATTATTTTCTATCAACCCAGAGTTTTTAACTGGGCATTGCCACAGAATCAATGCCATAAACCTGATGCTGTGTCATTTTCAGGGGCTACAAAGGACATCATCCCAGGGATCATGTCTAGGCCCTGGGCCAGAGCAGAGACTGGAGCTGCTCTCCTGTAGTATCTCTTGCCCTGTGAACTTGATAGTGTGCCAGATAATCCACACTGTCCCCAGTCCCCCCCAGGAAATGACTTTGTGGCAGCACCATTGATACTGAACACTAGCAGCTTTGATGTGACCACAATGATGTTCAACCATGTCATTCATGAATTAGTACCCCTCCCCTGCTACTGCAGTCAAACCCAACCCAAAGATAAACTTGGTCACTTCATGCAAAAGATTAGTATTATATACAGCAGTATATTACTAATACAGTGGGGAGAACAAGTATTTCATACACTGACGATGTTGCAGGTTTTGCAGGTTTTCCTACTTACAAAGCATGTAGAGGTCTGTCATTTTTTTTATCATAGGTACACTTCAACTGTGAGAGAAGGAATCTAAAACAAAAATCCAGAAAATCACATTGTATGATTTTTAAGTAATTAATTTGCATTTTATTGCATGACATAAGTATTTGATCACCTACAAACCAGTAAGAATTCCAGCTCTCACAGACCTGTTAGTTTTTCTTTAAGAAGCCCTCCTGTTCTCCACTCATTATCTGTATTAACTGCACCTGCTTGAACTTGTTACCTGCATAAAAGACACCTGTCCACACACTCAATCAAACAGACTCCAACCTCTCCACAATGGCCGAGACCAGAGAGCTGTGTAAGGACATCAGGGATAAAATTGTAGACCTGCACAAGGCTGGGATGGGCGACAGGACAATAGGCAAGCAGCTTGGTGAGAATGCAACAACTGTTGGTGCAATTATTAGAAAATGGAAGAAGTTCAAGATGACGGTCAATCACCCTCGGTCTGGGGCTCCAGTCAAGATCTCACCTCGTGGGGCATCAATGATCATGAGGAAGGTGAGGTATCAGCCCAGAACTACACGGCAGGACCTGGTCAATGACCTGAATAGAGCTGGGACCACAGTCTCAAAGAACCATTAGTAACACACTATGCCGTCATGGATTAAAATCCTGCAGCGCACGCAAGGTCCCCCTGCTCAAGCCAGCGCATGTACAGGCCCGTCTGAAGTTTGCCAATGACCATCTGGATGACCCAGAGGAGGAATGGGAGAAGGTCATGTGGTCTGATGAGACAAAAATAGAGCTTTTTGGTCTAAACTCCACTCGCCGTGTTTAGAGGAAGAAGAAGGATGAGTACAACATGGAGGTGGAAACATCATTCTTTGGGGATGCTTTTCTGCAAAAGGGACAGGATGACTGCACCGTATTGATGGGAGGATGGATGGGGCCATGTATTGCGAGATCTTGGCCAACAACCTCCTTCCCTCAGTAAGAGGATTGAAGATGGGTCATGGCTGGGTCTTCCAGCATGACAACGACCCGAAACTCACAGCAGGGCAACTAAGGAGTGGCTCCGTAAGAAGCATCTTAAGGTTCTGGAGTGGCCTAGCCAGTCTCCAGACCTGAACCCAATAGAAAATCTTTGGAGGGAGCTGAAAGTCCGTACTGCCCAGCGAGAGCCCCGAAACCTGAAGGATCTGGAGAAGGTCTGTACGGAGGAGTGGGCCAAAATCCCTGCTGCAGTGTGTGCAAATCTGGTCAAGAACTACAGGAAACGTATGATCTCTGTAATTGCAAACAAAGGTTTGTGTACCAAATATTAAGTTCTGCTTTTCTGATGCATCAAATACTTATGCAATAAAATGCAAATTAATTACTTAAAAATAATACAATATGATTTCCTGGATTTTAATTTTAGATTCCGTCTCTCACAGTTGAAGTGTACCTATGATAAAAAATTACAGACCTCTACATGCTTTGTAAGTAGGAAAACCTGCAAAATCGTCAGTGTATCAAATACTTGTTCTCCCCACTGTATGTGCTAGTATAACTGTATAATTATTGCCTGTAGTATAAAGAATTGTGAGGAGTAATGATGAGACAATAGAAGGGTTCAATAAGTTAACACCTAGCTTCAAGTTGAACCCTCCGATCATTTTAGCACAACAGTCGGTCGAGCAATGTCTTCACTATGTCATAAACACCCAAAAGAGGCATTTTGAAATTCATTGCATATTTGCCTCAGTGTCAAATAAAGACAATGTAAAATCTATAAAGACATGTATAAGTGTAGGTCTATAAAGACATGTATATAAGTGTAGGGTCTATAAAGACATGTATACAAGTGTAGGTCTCTAAAGACATTTACAATTGAAGTCGTAAGTTTACATACACCTTAGCCAAATACATTCAAACTAAATTTCACAATTCCTGACATTTAATCCTAGTAAAAATTCCCTATTTTAGGTCAGTTAGGATCAAAACTTTATTTTAAGAATGTGAAATGTCAATAATAGTAGAGTGATTTATTTCAACTTTTATTTCTTTCATCACACTCCCAGTGGGTCAGAACTTTACATACACTCAATTGATATTTGGTAGCATTGCCTTAATTGTGTAACTTGGGTCAAACGTTTCGGGTAGCCTTCCACAAGCTTCCCACAATAAGTTGGGTAAATTTTGGTCCATTCCTCCAGACAGAGCGGGTGTAACTGAGTCAGGTTTGTAGGCCTCTGTCACGTTCGTTTGTATAAACGGGCAAAGGCACAGCGTATGTTGAGTTCCACATTATATAATAGTGAAACTTAGCAAAACAAACAAACAAAATAACAAACCGTGACAACAGAGGTGCTACATACACTTACTCAAAACAATATCCCATAACACAAAGGTGGAGAAATGCTACTTAAGTATGATCCCCAATTAGAGACAACGATAGCCAGCTGCCATGTATATACAAGTGTCGGGTCTCTAAAGACATGTCTATACAAGTGTAGGTCTATAAAGACATGTCTATACAAGTGTAGGTCTATAAAGACATTTATATACAAGTGTAGGTCTATAAAGACATTTATATACAAGTGTAGGTCTATAAAGACATGTACATACAAGTGTAGGTCTATAAAGACATGTATATACAAGTGTAGGTCTATAAAGACATTTATATACAAGTGTAGGTCTATAAAGACATTTATATACAAGTGTAGGTCTATAAAGACATTTATATACAAGTGTAGGTCTATAAAGACATGTACATACAAGTGTAGGTCTATAAAGACATTTATATACAAGTGTAGGTCTATAAAGACATTTATATACAAGTGTAGGTCTATAAAGACATTTCTGTCATATTCTTGTCAAAACAAACACCAATGGTGCCTTTCCTTACTCTTTCCCATAAGCCTCTGATTCATTTTGTGGTATAGAACGCCTAGGAGACACATTAAAGACTTCCATATACACGAGATGGGGGTGGTGTGTGTAGGTGGGGATGGGAGGGGGGGGGGGTGTAGTTTAAGTGAGCACATGTGTCTCTGGTGGTGGTTGCTTGGTTTGCTACATCCGAACACACACACACACACACACACACACACACACACACACACACACACACACACACACACACACACACACACACACACACACACACACACACACACACACACACACACACACACACACACACACACACACACACACACACACACACACACACACACTTGAGCATGTGAATGCCCGCACACAGATAGGCTCACACGTATCTCACTGGAATAACTGTACTGTGAGAATAGGGCATGAGTACTAAACATATACATTCATGTTTCTGTACCTCTGTAAATGAATCATATTTACATTATATTCTATTAATCATAAACCACACGGCATCAGCATTATGTTCAACATGTGTGGACTTAAACGAAGCGGACTGGTTGTGTGTGGGAGCATGTTAGTGATTGACATATCCTCTCCTATCCCCTGTCCTGCTCCTGTCTAGCTGTTATCAGTACTGTTGACCCTGGGCTGTGAATACGGACAGATAACAGGTTGGTAATCTACCCCTCCTGTTTTAATCATCTTAGAGCTACCATCATTGTACGGAATGTTACGACAGGACAGATATCACAGGGACGTCTGGTAGATACAGAAAGAAGCTTCTTGTCAGGAATGTGTCGCCTTGCTCTAAGTATGTCCATGTACTGCTGGGAGACAGATCTTGCCACAATTTAGATTCAACATGCCTTATTGATGATCAATGCAAAAAAAATCTGCTGGTAACAGTAAAGTTATTCAACACAAGTCAATAATTTGAAATTGTTTCCCTTTTTCTGTAATTTGTATGATATTCTGTAGTGAAGAGTGAGGAAAGCCCTGACAACACAATGGTTTATTTTCAATACACTATGGTTGAACCTCTGTTTCCCCTCTTTTACTCTCCTACTAAGTGAACAACTCACTCTTGTGGTTACTTACTGAGGGGGTCCTCTCTGCTCTTGGTCCCATTAACTCTGCCATTTGTATCAATCCGCAGGAAGAACTTCTGGAAGGAGAAGAGCTTCCTCCGCCGCACATCTCCCTGCAGGTGGTTGTAGCTGCGTACGTGCCTCCCCAGCGGAACCCTAATACCTTCCAAGGGACCTCCAGTTTCCCCAGTCTCTCCAACCCTGGATGCAGCCAGGGAACTGTTCACTGGCACTCTAAAAGGGCTGCTGGGGCTGGGGATCTGGGGGCTGGGGGGCTGGGGGCTGTGGGGCTGGAGACTGGGGAACTGGAGCCTGGGGCTGGTTGGCTGGAGCCTGCCTCTGTAGAGAGGTTGATGGCAGACAACAACAGGGAGGGAAAGGGCGAGCAGCAGTGCTAGCAGCAGAGACAGAGACAGGCTGGAAAAGAAGGACCTAGAGATAAAGCTGGACCCAGAGCCAGACCTAAACCTGGACCCAGAACCAGACCTAAACCTGGACCCAGAACCAGACCTAAACCTGGACCCAGAGCCAGACCTAAACCTGGACCCAGAGCCAGACCTAAACCTGGACCCAGAGCCAGACCTAGACCTGGACCCAGAGCCAGACCTAAACCTGGACACAGAGCCAGACCTAAACAAAGACCCAGAGCCAAACCTAAACAAAGACCCAGAGGTGGCCCAGGCAGTGACAGCCGTACTCCCTCCAGCAGCCCATGTGGTCATGGTAGAATGGTGTGGGGAGGACTAGAAGCAACCTCACAGCCTGGGACATGCTGCTGGGGACAACGGCTGGGAGGTCAGGGAGGGGAGCCCTCCTGGAAAATGGGCCTCTCTGGTACCTAGTCTACCAGGTCTATATGCAAAAGAGATTTCCTCCTCAATTATACCTATCTGGGTTGAAAGTCAATGTCTCCTCGCCTTTCTTTTGGTAGCTAGAGCAATTATTGTACTGAAAGTCCATGTATTCCAATGTTCTCTTTCACTTTTGTTCCTATACTGATGTCCTGGTAGATCAGTTAAGACAAATACAAATCGATAAATAAAACAGCTTATTGTCCCACTCGTCTTATTGTTGCCAGTGTAATTGCCGTCAGTGTATTCCAATGACAAACCCGGCAGGCATCATATGTTCCACTTTTGAAACTGTTCTTCTGTCCTTAGCTGTTCCTGGTGCCGAATTTAATTCCAATCCAGAAATCCTTAGATGGCTACTCCCACAATGAAAGGTCCACTGGCATAGGGACATTCTACTATAACACTTTCTCCAGGCTCATCCCTCTGTCCCCTAAGGCCCAAACATTCAACAGCTCACTGCTGCCAGATACCCTCCACACGTTTCTAGATTTCACTAAAAAGAGAGAGATGGTCAAACAAAATGTAGTGCTAAGTCCTGGTTGGCCAGTGGGTGCCTGTGAGACATGTCCTCCTCTCTTTCTCTCTCCATGAATGAGTGTGGAGTGGACTCCTCTCCCTCTCAATTACAGTGGCTCCACCTTCACTGAGGTAACAGGCTGAGGAGGGGTGTGTGTGTTTGTGTGTGTGTGAATATGAGACTCTGTCAGCTGATCTGCCCCCTCTCTTTAACTTCCACCCTCTCCTTCTCTCATTCTCTCTCTCCACCACCCACCTCTCTCTTTCTCTCCCTTTCTCTTTCCATCACCCAAATCAAAATCAAATCAAATCAAATTTATTTATATGGCCCTTCGTACATCAGCTGATATCTCAAAGTGCTGTACAGAAACCCAGCCTAAAACCCCAAACAGCAAGCAATGCAGGCGTAGAAGCACGGTGGCTAGGAAAAACTCCCTAGAAAGGCCAAAACCTAGGAAGAAACCTAGAGAGGAACCAGGCTATGTGGGGTGGCCAGTCCTCTTCTGGCTGTGCCGGGTGGAGATTATAACAGAACATGGCCAAGATGTTCAAATGTTCATAAATGACCAGCATGGTCGAATAATAGTAAGGCAGAACAGTTGAAACTGGAGCAGCAGCATGGCCAGGTGGACTGGGGACAGCAAGGAGTCATCATGTCAGGTAGTCCTGGGGCACGGTCCTAGGGCTCAGGTCCTCCGAGAGAAAGAAAGAAGGAGAGAATTAGAGAACGCACACTTAGATTCACACAGGACACCGAATAGGACAGGAGAAGTACTCCAGATATAACAAACTGACCCTAGCCCCCTGACACAAACTACTCTCTTCCTCTCTCTCACCACCCACCTCTCTCTTTCTCTCTCCCTCCCCCTCCAGCTCCCCCTCCACCTCTCTCTCTCTCCCCCTCCACCTCTCTCTCACTCCCTTCTACAATCTCTCTATACCCTCCACCTCTCTTTCTCCCCCTCCCCCTCTCTCTCTCCCTCCACCTCTCTCTCTCTCCCCTCCACCTCTTACTCTCCCAACAATCCACCTCTCTCTCCCCTCCACCTCTCTCTCTCCCCTCCACCTTTCTCTCCCCCTCCACCTCTCTCTCCCCCCTCCACCTCACTCTCTCTCCACTTCTCTCTATCCCCCCTTCCCCCTCCACTATCTATCCCCCCTTCCCCCTCCATCTCCCTTCCACTCTCTCTCCCTCTCCACCTCCCTACATTCTTTCTCATTCTCTCTCTCCTTCCACCTCTCTCCCCCAACTCCACCTCTCTCTCTCTCTTTTTCATTCCCAAACCAATGCCTCCCAATACACTTACCCTGCTCTCATTTCCCATCAACCCTCTCACATATGGGAGTGAGTCGGGTGCGTGCATGAGTGAGAATATGGGGCAGGGGTGGAGGTGTGAATGAAGACCAGGGTAGTATAGGATTTATCTGGGTTGATAGTACAGGGGTGGAGGTGTGAATGGAGACCAGGGTGGGATAGGATTTATCTGGGTTGATAGTACAGGCATGGAGGTGTGCATGGAGACCAGGGTGGGATAGGATTTATCTGGGTTGATAGTACAGGGGTGGAGGTGTGAATGGAGACCAGGGTAGTATAGGATTTATCTGGGTTGATAGTACACGGGTGGAGGTGTGAATGGAGACCAGGGTGGGATAGGATTTATCTGGGTTGATAGTACAGGCATGGAGGTGTGCATGGAGACCAGGGTATGATAGGATTTATCTGGGTTGATAGTACAGGGGTGGAGTTGTGAATGGAGAGGATGTAGTGGGAGTGTTTTTTTATAGCTCTCTCTGTGTGTGTGTGTGTGTGTGTGTGTGTGTGTGTGTGTGTGTGTGTGTGTGTGTGTGTGTGTGTGTGTGTGTGTGTGTGTGTGTGTGTGTGTGTGTGTGTGTGTGTGTGTGTGTGTGTGACACCCTGACCTTAGAGAGCCTTGTTTATTCTCTATTTAGTTAGGTCAGGGTGTGACTCGGGTGGGGAAATCTATGTTTCTATTTCTTTGTTGGCCTAGTATGGTTCCCAATCAGAGCCAGCTGTTTATCGTTGTCTCTGATTGGGGATCATACTTAGGCAGTCTTTTTTTCCCACCTTAGATTGTGGGATCTTGTTTGTGTGTAGTTGCTTTCGGCACTGCATGTAGCGTTACGTTCGTTTTTTTGGTGTCATATAAAATAAAAATGTACTCCTACCACGCTGCACCTTGGTCCAACCCATCTTTAAACGATTGTGTGTGTGTGTGTGTGTGTGTGTGTGTGTGTGTGTGTGTGTGTGTGTGTGTGTGTGTGTGTGTGTGTGTGTGTGTGTGTGTGTGTGTGTGTGTGTGTGTGTGTGTGTGTGTGTGTGTGTGTGTGTGTAATTTGAAGTGCAACTACTTGGTACTGGTACTATCAAGATATGAGAAATCAGACCTGGTGCCATTTCCCATCCAACTTCTGCTAGTTCCAATCCAATGGCAACTCTAAGAGGATCTCAGTCAGGCCTCTCATCTCGCCACCTTCCTCTGAGACTCAAGTGTCACATGGCCAATTAGAAGATCTTATACTCCTCTACTCGAGTTGTGACACGTCATCACATTTTCAGTAATCAAATTCAGTTGGAGAATTTAAAAACTTAATCAATATAACTTAATTAAACTACATTTCCAATCTGGGAATTGGTGGTATCTAACATGCGCGCATGTTGATTTTGTCCACCCACACTAGACGCGATCAAGACACACAGGTTGAAATATCTAAACAAACTCTGAACCAACTATATTGATTTTGGGACAGGTTGAAAAGTATTAAACAATCATGGTAATTTAGCAAGCTAGCTTGCTGTTGCTAGCTAATTTGTCCTGGGATATAAACATTGGGTTGTTATTTTACCTGAAATGCACAAGGTCCTGTACTCCGACAATTAATCCACAGATAAATGGGTAAACCGAGTTAGTTTCTAGTAATCTCTTCTCCTTCTTCCAGCTTCTTCTTCTTTGGACTTTATATGGCGGTTGGCAACCAACTTTAAGGTGCATGTCCACCACCAACTGAACTGGAGTGTGGACCTCAGTTCATCGTTTAATCACCCACGTGGGTATATGCTCCTAAAAACCAATGAGGAGATGGGAGAGGCGGGACTTGCACCGCGTCAAGTGTCACAAATAGACCAAGTTCTAGTTTAGAGCCTGGCTACACAGAAGCTTGTTGACGTGCGCGAGCAGTTTGGATGCAATGATTGAATAACATGTATGTGTACATTTATTTTGCAATGCTTGCACACGTAGCGCGAGCAGTGTGGTCAGCATGTACTGTGAGAACTGAAAGGTACACTCAGCAAGATAACATCATAATACACAGGGGAGCAACTTCCTACTTACAGAATAAAAAATAAACTAATATCTGCAAAGATTGCCAGTATTAGATCTTAACAATGAGGGCGTCATCAAGGAGGAATTTGTTAGCCATGCTGAGTGTAACTGGGTCATTCCACGAAAAGAGTGCCTTTTGCTTCCCTTTGATATTTTAAGTAGATATTGTGCACCAATATTGAATTTGAAAAGCCTGTTATATTAAATTAAGTGAACTTTAAAGTTTAGACCGCATGGAGAAATCAATAAATCCAATTAGTTTTATATGAAGAAAGGCTTGCCAAAGGGCCAAAATTCATCATTTTGACATGTCCCTCCATCAACCCTGTGTCACCTCGAGGAACATTTTAAACCACTTTAATTGACAATTTCTCAAAGTTTCACCATCATTGTAAAGCCCTAGTTATTTTGTTGCTTTGACAAAGACATTTCTGAAGATAATTATTTACTTTATGTGATTGGTGATTCATTTACAGCTGTTCCTCATTTTAAGGTCAACCCTGTTAAAAGTGAACCGAATTTTGTTTTAATATGGTGAATCTATTCCTTTTGAATATATTTTTTTTTCCAAAGAAACATTGAACTTCTAATAGTCAAATCATAGTGTAAAAGTCGGTGAGCTGGTTCTACTCTTTATGGCCATTTTCTAGTGTTTTGTGATGGAAAACTGAGTGTGTCAAGCATTACATGTCAAACCAGATTACCCTTAGATAGACAGGCTAGAAATTGTTAAAACAAAGTATGAATTTTATTGTATTGCCACTCCCTGTTGCATACAAGCTTAGATTCTCCCTGTCACAAGGGGATTTATGGCTGATTTAAGATGAAATCATCAACCCTGTTACAGACAACCCTGTTACAGTCAACCCTGTTACTTTAATTGGCACTTAATAGGCACTTACTATAGTCATTTTTAAAATTTAATCTCTTGAGATAGGAAAACTAGTTTTTTTTAGGAAGTTGGAACGTGCTCTTTATGACAGAATGTAAAATTGAGGTGAAATCCAACGAAGTTACACTTCTCAAAAGGCATGGAATTAGTAGAATGACCCAACTGTAAATGATGGTTCAGAAACGGCCCTTTTCGTATCTCCTCCTCTCACCCCTTGATGCCATGTCTTGCCTTCTGCTTCTCTCCTAAGGCCCCTGCCAGTTTCTAATTGTCTGCTTTAATGTCTGTCAACAACCTGCGGACAGAGGATGGGTCTGGTCCTAATAAATCTGGTGTTAATCTGTCTGCTTTTATCAGGTACCCCACAGACAAAGTAATCTTATCAGTAGGCTACTTCCTTTGTTCTGTCCCTTCCCACTGTGGTAGCCTTAATCAGCACTGAAGGAAACAGAACTGGAGGAGCAGGGACAAGTTGAATTGATTATTCACCCAATCATAATGGACATCCATAGGATTCGCATGGAACTTATACACTGAGTGTACAAAACATTAGGAATACCTTCCTAATATGAGCTGCACCCCCCTTTGCCCTCAAAACAGACTCAATTTGTCAGGGCATGGACTCTACAAGGTGCCGAAAGCATTCCACAGGGATGCTGGCCCATGTTGACTCCAATACTTACCACAGTTGTGTTAAGTTGGCTGGATGTCCTTTGGGTGATGGATCATTCTTGATACACACAGGAAACTGTTGAGTGTGAAAAACCCAGCATCGTTGCAGTTATTGACACACGAACAGGTGCACACAAACCCTTTCAAAGGCACTTCAATATTTTGTCTTGCCCATTCACCCTCTGAATGGCACACGTAAACAATCCATGTCTCAACTGATTCAAGGCTTAAAAGTCCTTCTTTAACCTGTCTCCTCCCCTTCACCTACAGTGATTGAAGTGGATTTGTCAAGTGACATCAACAAGGGATCATAGCTTTTACCTGGATTCACCTGGTCAGTCTGTCATGGAAAGAGCAGGTGTTTCTAATATTTTGTAAACTCAGTTTATTACTGGACGTTTCTTTTAACCCCGACCCATTTGAGGCCTTTCCTTACCCTATATGTTTTTAATGATAGTTACTGTGTATTTTTTGATTATCACTATCAATTGCTAAACTGCAGCCTGTGTTCCTCTCGTGGAAAACGTGAGAGCAAATATCACATTTTCTCGCTGACAGACTGAATGCCCCATCTATAGTTACCACCCCATTAGACACAGCAAGAATGTCTTTGAAAACCTTTATCCAGCTAGCATAAATCCATATCTCCTTATATAACTCTCTCTCTGAGGGGCAAATCTCTTCTTCTGGGTAAAAGTTTACTCTAACCACTTTCTATTGAGTTGTTTTGCTTTCCCTTCAAACAGAGGATATTGTTCTTTGCAGGTTCCGCCTAGAAAGATGGATTTGTTTTAGAGTTGAGATGTGGTAAAGATTTGCAGGATTTCTTTAGAAGCCGAAGAGAAAATGATTTGAAAATGCAACCATGCCTGTGTTTTTTTCCTCCTAAACGTAATATAAGTGAGCTTTGGAGGTACAACAGGGTGGCCTGGGTCTCATCTTCCTCTGCCCTCCCTGGGTTTAGTGTTTACCATATCTTTATTGATCTATCTTAGAGCTTTGTCATCAAAGTTCAAAAAGCAAAGACAATTACCACAGGCCAATGTTTTTCTGATGTCTAGCTGCAAGCTGCAAATCAAATCGAATGTTAAACGCCACATGCTTTGCAAGCAACTGGACTAACAGTGAAACGCTTACTTTACTACGGGCCCTTCCCATCAACACAGGAGCTGGCTTTGTACCGTGCACATCATTGCATGTCAGTAATTTGACAGGTGGGATTTATATTCTCTCTACCTCTATTTCTCTATGAGAAAATAGGGTTTCTTTAAGAATCAATATAAATCATACATTATGTAGTATTTCATATATGCCTGTAATTCAGCTTGTGTTCATTAGGTTACAATGTAGCAAAATGAATAGAAATGGAAAACTAAATGTGACTACAAAAAATGACCCTAGTAAGTGCAAATAAAGTGTTCAACAAAACAAAACTACTATTTCAACTTGGATATGTAGCAACAGTTAAGTAGCATACTCTATGGAATGCTCACTCTTTAAAGCAATGAGTGATACTGACATTGAATTAATTGTTACACTACTTAGGTGAAGCTAAGGCAAATCTCAATCTCCTGGAAAGTTGCATTCTAGAATATTTCATCAGTGAGAGCCAACCGTAGATTTGATGTCTGGGCCCCAGGCCTGCTGTACTCTGTGTGTGCTGCCTGGGTCAGAGAAGGCTGTGGTGGAGACTTTAATAAAGGAACAGGCCTGGTACAGTACAGTACAGACAGGGATACCTGTGTTACTGCCTGAGGACACATAGTCTGATGGGGCCCAGATAGGTGGGACTGGGCCCCGCCTCGGCCGGCCAACGCATCCATTTCTATTCTCACTTCACCTTGATAGATGATGAAACGGCCACTGAAATTGGTTACTATTTGTTTTCCATTCATTTGTTAACAGAAAGCATTGTCTTTTCTTCACATTCATCATGTTGTTGAACTAGTCACGTTCAACAGTACGCAGAGACACCTTCCTTGGCAACTGTTGTTCTGGTCTTATAGGTGACCTGAGGCCTTTTTAGCCAGCCAGCCATCAAATGTCAATATTTGATGAGTGTCCCAGGCCGGTGTGTGGTGGTGGAGTGTCTGGTAACCCAGATGAGGTTGCTGTTTCCTGTTTTACGCTGAGCGATAGATGCCATGTTATCTCCCATTAGGGATGGGCGGTCACATCATCAGCCTGGCTGCAGCCCGCGGGTCGGTTACAGCAGGCTAGAGGAGTTTATTTACAGGTCATAGAATGGAGTCACTCACCTGCATCGAGCAGTGGTTGTCATTACTTTGATAACAAAGCAGTAACATTAACACAGACCCCAAACATTCATTTCATCATCAGAACTAAAATGGACAGACCAAGATAGAATAATATTATTGGCTTCTAATACGGTATGATGTCAAGTGAAAATGTACTAAAGAGTTTAAAAAATAATAATAATAATCTATGAACTAAAGCCATCTAAACATAAAGGGCTGCTTCCCGGACCCAGATTAAGCTTAGTCCTGACTTGAGCCTAGTTCTGTGTAGCTCAGTTGGTAGAGGATGGTGCTTGCTCTGCCAGGGTTATGGGTTTGATTCCAGGGGCCAACCATACGTGAAATGTATGCATGCATGACAGGAAGTTGCTTTGGATCAAAGCCTCTGCTAAATGGCACATTTTATTGTTTTAAATGACTGAATATTTTTGCAGGTCAGGACGAGTCTTTAGAAAGGGAAAGGGGGATACCTTAGTCAGTTACTGAATGCATTCAACTGAAATGTGTTTTCCGCATTTAACCTAACCCCTCTGAATCAGAGAGATGCGGGGCGGGGCCTGCCTAATGAAGAACTATTCAGCATGGAGTGCAGCGTGGAGTGCAGTCACTAGGAAAGAAGGAAACCAAGATTTTTTCCATTGTGCAGTTACTACAGACTCAACCCAATACACTATGACATCACAGCAGTAAGAGAGATGGGGTTTGGTAATAGGTCTACAGTTGGATGGAGACAGCGCCGTTATAAACACACTCACTCACACACATACACACACACACGCGTACACACACTGACTGTATCTATGACACTGTGCTCCACATTGGGCCGGTGTACCGTTACTGCTGACTTGCTTCTGGCATAGTCTCAGGTTATCTGGGACAGAGGAGTTCAATATGATTCCTGAAACAGAATCTGGTGCTATGGTTCTAGGTGTTACACAGCTACAGATGTTAATTTGGTAGCAAGAGAACTTCTGGTTGCAAGAGAACTTTCCTGTATTGCAGGATATGTAAAAGTTGTAGTGTATTTGAGGTTTAAAAAGGCTTCTTAATATTGCAATTTCCACATTGAAATTTCAGACTTGATTTTACCTTACCAAAAATGGATTAGCCCCTACAAAAATGGCTCAAATTGGCTCAAATTAAGATCCTACATCTGTAGCTAATCACTGACTGTTTTCAACTGAGAATATTCCCCCTCACCTTTCCGCTGTGATAGCCCATGTCTGTTGTGGGCTGAGCTGGGTATGTGCTCTACATTGGTGGTCTATGTGTTCCTTTTCCCTAAAGACATACGCGGTGAACAGTCCAATTTCATATTAAAGCATGTAGACCAAGCAGGAGGTACTTACATAGTGCACATATTATTACAGTGGAAGCTGCTGAGGGGAGGACGGCTCATAATAATGGCTGGAACGGAACAAATGGCATAGCATCAAACACCTGGAAACCATGTGTTTGATGTATTTGATCCCATTCCACTTATTCCGCTCCAGCCTTTGCCACGAGCCCTTCCTCCCCAATTAGGGTGACACCAACCACCTGTGATACTATATACAGTACCCTTCAAACTCAACTCTGGACCTTGAAGTTAAAGCTTTGCTATTTGAAGAGTATTACCACCGATAACTGTGTTTTTCATTGTTCCTCTCTGAACATGGACTGGTTAAGACCTGGAACACCAGGTGGGTGCCATTAAATATGAGTTAAAACACAAAGGCACCAGGCTCTGGACTTCGCAGCGTAAGAGTTGATTAGCCCAGATCCTAACAAGTGCACTTATTCAGATGAATGCTACCTCCAGTCCAAATTCCATTACATTAATTACTCCCGTTTCGCATGAGCAATCATGACAGTGAACTGTACTAGAAAATGTACAATGCCATGAAACACATTGAGGAGCATAATGTTATAGAATGCATCCTGTTTACCTTGCCAACTATAAAACCAGTTGTGGGTGATGAGAGAAGTTGGGATCCCCTGACGTCATGAGCCTGAGGCCAGTGTTAAAGCTTTGCTGTTTGAAGAGTATTACCACCAATAACATCCTCCTCTTCATTTCCTCCTAGATCGACCACATGGCTCATATCTCACCGATACTGTCAGGACAACATAGACAACCAGGGGCACCATGGGCCAGGCAGGACTCGGACTACATAACATCATCCCGTCAGAACACACACACACACACACACACACACACACACACACACACACACACACACACACACACACACACACACACACACAAACCCATTTTTTGGACACCACAATCACAAGAAGGCTGCAAACTCCAAACTAATACCTGATGGTGGGGTTCTGCAGGGAAATAACAGTGAAAAGGAATGATATAATCTTGATGGACATTCAAAGCAAAAAGCAGTCACACCAAACGCTTATTTCATCATTGCATTTATTGCTGAAGGTTTGTATAAAGATAATAGCACCTGTACAATATCATATAAACACATCGGCAATCTTAACTGAGGCCTGAGAGGGATGACCTGCAACAACTCATTCTCATTGGCCAGCCTAATAAAGGGGAGGGGCACCACAGGATAGATATACAGCACTAGAGTAGTATGACGTTACCCAGAGACACCAATCTAGGGTCAGTTTTATGTTTTCCCCTCATGGTTAAAGTTAGGATTTGGGGAGCGTAAACTGATCCCAGATCTATGCCTCAGGTAAATCCCTTTTCAGAGCCACAGTACGCTGGAGAGCTCTTAGAACGAGAGAAATAACACTGAAAAACCCACAATAACACAATTTAAAAAACACTAGACAAAAACATTCATCTTTATTGTATAGTCTACTATTTACCCAGTATTTTCTTAGAAGCAGAGATGTGAAGTATTTAAAATACTTCTGAGTATTGTGTAATTTCTATTACACTGGACCGAACTCCACTCCAATCTGTTTTTATCAAGATCCTTTTGAAAGCTGTCATTGTATTTTCTAAATATTTAGTTGTTGTTGTTATAGCGGTTCACCATTGTGGCCCCGTATCACTCTGTATTGGAATCAGAAGTCTGGTGGCACTACGGGGTGATAAGAGCATCTGCTAAATTAGCTAAATGTAAATGTGTATGTCAAAATGGACAATTGCAAAGCAAGCTGAGTGTTATGTGAATAAGCTCCGCCCCAAAACAAGGTTTGTCTAGAAGGGATACAGCTTTTGTCAAAATTGACATTTGTAGAAGGTTTAGGAGAATTCACGCAAGCAGGTTAGGAGAATCAACGTAGCAGGTTAGGAGAATTAGGCTAAACTGTATGCCATCTAGACGTGACCCTGAAACAAGGCCAATAATAATACCCAGTGTGCTTTGCAGTTCATTTTGGTATGTTCATTTTCACATATACATTTACATTTTGGTTATGTAGCAGACACTCTTATCCAGAGTGACATACAGTCAGTGCAAATGATCAACAACATATCACAGTTATAGCAAGTAAACCGTTACTGAGAATGCTGTTGCAACCGTTACTGAGAATGCTGTTGCAACCGTTACTGAGAATGCTGTTGCAACCATTATTGAGAATGCTGTTGCTGTTCGGACCAGTTAAGTGCTTCTGTATTATAAAATACAAAATACATGTATTTGAATTAAATACATTTAAAAATTCAAGTATTTTGTGGTTTATTTTGATACATTGATCTTTATGGTATTTTGTTATTGTATTTGGTCATTTTTGCCAATCCCTGCTCAGAAGTGACATGGAAAATGTTGATGACATAATAGTTATCTTGTCATTACTAATTTGTTTGGGGGATTAATTAAGTATCAGAAAATACCCATTTTCACATCCTAATGTCTTTGTAAATACGAGGCAAAAACCAACTGAAAGGGGATTGTAAACACAGTGTTATCGGATGTCATCATCATTTCTGTGGTGGGGGAACGGTGAATAGAAAACAACATGGCAGCCGATTACACAGGTATACATTCTGAGTGACATTCATCAGTATTGGAAAGCAGGTGGGATATTGGAGAGAAGTTGACATAACTAACTCTTTAGAGGCAGCTGGAGGCCTGTTACCCTGGAAGAGCTGGGAAGGTGCAAGACTGGCTAAGACAAACTGCACACAGCAGCAGTACACAGTACCATAGCTCCATGAATTTCTGCCCAATGAAGATAACGACAGTTTGTGGGGGTTATTATGATGATGATGGTGAAAAGGCTGCTGTCGGCTGATTGCACTAGAGATGAAATCCACCAATAGGATCGCAGTGTGGAAGCCCTGTACGTGTGCATTTTGTATGAGAGGGGTCCATGTGGTGGGTGTAGTGCGGGTCAGAGTTTACCCTCTACAGGTGACACAGCACTGTTTCTGGATGGACCTGAGGGAGCAGCGGCCCAGCAGCTTCAACTTGTCACAGAACCGAGACGACATGCTGTTCTTCCTACACAGCAGACCTATTGAACCAACACCAAGGACAGAACAGAACACGGATTTATGTCAACCGCAATGAATAAAAGCATCCAGTGCCACTACAGTTTAGTACCTTGCTTAAGGGCACATCGACACATGTTTCACCTAGCTGGCTTTGGGGTTTAAACGAGCAACCTTTCAGTTACCGGCCTAGCGCTCTTAACGGCTAGGCTACCTGCTGTACTGTATGTCCATCAACAGTATATACAGCTCTGGAAAAAATGAAGAGACCACTGCAAAATGATCCGTTTCTCTGGGTTTACTATTTATAGGTATGTGTTTGGGTAAAATGAACATTTTGTTTTATTCTATAAGCTACTGACAGCATTTCTCCCAAATTCCAAATCAAATATTGTAATTTAGAGCTTTTATTCGCAGAAAATGACAACTGGTCATAATAACAAAAAATATGCAGTGTTGTTAGACCTCGAATAATACAAAGAAAAATAATAACATTTTTAAACAACACAATACTAATGTTTTAACTTAGGAAGAGTTCAGAAATCAATATTTGGTGGAATAACCCTGATTTTCAATCACAGCTTTCATGCGTCTTGGCATGCTCTAAACCCTGAGTGTTTGACGGTAATTAAGTTGTCTGTGGTTTTTCGTACTCACTGATACTTTGTCACTATTATACTTTGTATGAGTTATGTTACGGGTCTCGTTACCATCCCCCCTACACTGTCGTGCCAAAGGGATTCCTAACAGTTAGTCTTACCTGTGGTACCTGTGTTAGTGGTACCTGTGTTAGTGGTATCTCTGTTAGTGGTACCTGTGTTAGTGGTACCTGTGTTAGTGGTACCTGTGTTAGTGGTATCTCTGTTAGTGGTACCTGTGTTAGTGGTATCTCTGTTAGTGGTACCTGTGTTAGTGGTACCTGTGTTAGTGGTATCTCTGTTAGTGGTACCTGTGTTAGTGGTACCTGTGTTAGTGGTACCTGTGTTAGTGGTATCTCTGTTAGTGGTACCTGTGTTAGTGGTACCTGTGTTAGTGGTACCTGTGTTAGTGGTATCTCTGTTAGTGGTACCTGTGTTAGTGGTACCTGTGTTAGTGGTACCTGTGTTAGTGGTATCTCTGTTAGTGGTACCTGTGTTAGTGGTATCTCTGTTAGTGGTACCTGTGTTAGTGGTACCTGTGTTAGTGGTACCTGTGTTAGTCGTACCTGTGTTAGTCGTACCTATGTTTGTCGTACCTGTGTTTGTCTTACCTGTGTTAGTGGTACCTGTGTTAGTGGTACCTGTGTTAGTGGTATCTCTGTTAGTGGTACCTGTGTTAGTGGTACCTGTGTTAGTGGTACCTGTGTTAGTGGTACCTGTGTTAGTGGTACCTGTGTTAGTCGTACCTGTGTTAGTCGTACCTATGTTTGTCGTACCTGTGTTTGTCTTACCTGTGTTAGTCTTACACTCCTGCAAGTTGCATGTCCTGATTGTGTCAGGCCTGTTGCTCTGGTCACAGAGACTGTTCTCCACAGAGCTAGAGTCCTCAACGACACACGGCACCACGCGATGCTGCATCCCCCCACCACAACTCACAGAGCACTGACATACACAGGAGAAAACAGATATTACTCACACACACTATTCCCCACTGACACACCGTACCATGCAATGCACACTCTGAACATGTAACAGGTGCACAAACTGTAAGTATGTTCCCCTGTGCCATTACCTTCTCCCAGTCCTGCGGGTCCCAGTAGCTGCAGCGCTGCAGGTTGCAGGTCTCTGTGTCGTTTGGTCTCTGGGTGGCGCTACAGCGCTGTGGCTCAGGGCAGTACACCAGCCGCTCCCACAATCCACCACCACAGCTACGAGAACACTGGGGATGAAAGGAGTTTATATTAACAATCATATTGTAATTCATATGAACCAATCCAGTCAACATGTGATAACGTGTGTGTGTACCTGTCCCCAGGGGGAAGTTCTCCAGGGCTGGCAGGGTTGGGGATGACAGGACAGGGTGCTGGGGGGTCTGGAGGATAGAGCTTGGCAGTGGAACGGTCTCAGTGGATGTCCCTTCTGCCCATCCACACACTGCACCTCACGCTGCCTCCTTCCCACCACCTCACATCGCTCTGGACACTACGGAGAGAGAGGGGAGAGAGAATGAGAGAGAGGGTGAGAGGAGAGAGAGAATGAAAGAGGGTGGGAAGAGAGAGAGCGAATGAGAAAGGGTGGGAGGAGAGAGACAATGAGAGAGAGTGGGTGGGAGAGAGAGAATGAGAGAGATTGGGTGGGAGGAGAGAGAGAATGAGAGAGGGGGTGGGAGGAGAGAGAGCGAATGAGAAAGGTTGGGAGGAGAGACAATGAGAGAGAGTGGGTGGGAGAGAGAGAATGAGAGAGATTGGGTGGGAGGAGAGAGAGAATGAGAGAGGGTGGGAGGAGAGAGAGAATGAGAGAGGGTGGGAAGAGAGAGAGCGAATGAGAGAGGGTGGGAGGAGAGAGAGAATGAGAGAGAGTGGGTGGGAGAGAGAGAATGAGAGAGAGGGGGGGAGGAGAGAGAGAATGAGAGAGGGTGGGAGGAGAGAGAGAATGAGAGAGGGTGGGAGGAGAGAGAAACTGAGAGAGGGTGGGAGGAGAGAGAGAATGAGAGAGAGCGGGTGGGAGAGAGAGAATGAGAGAGAGAGGGTGGGAGAGAGAATGAATGAGAGAGAGAGGGTGGGAGAGAGAGAATGAGAGAGAGAGGGTGGGAGAGAGAGAATGAGAGAGAGAGGGTGGGAGAGAGAGAATGAGAGAGAGAGGGTGGGAGAGAGAGAATGAGAGAGAGAAGGTGGGAGAGAGAGGGTGGGAGAGAGAGAATGAGAGAGAGCGGGTGGGAGAGAGAGGGTGGGAGAGAGAGAATGAGAGAGAGAGGGTGGGAGAGAGAGAATGAGAGAGAGAGGGTGGGAGAGAGAGGGTGGGAGAGAGAGAATGAGAGAGAGCGGGTGGGAGAGAGAGGGTGGGAGAGAGAGAATGAGAGAGAGAGGGTGGGAGAGAGAGAATGAGAGAGAGAGGGTGGGAGAGAGAGGGTGGGAGAGAGAGAATGAGAGAGAGAGGGTGGGAGAGAGAGGGTGGGAGAGAGAGGGTGGGAGAGAGAGAATGAGAGAGAGAGGGGGGAGGGAGAGAGAGAGGGTGGGAGAGAGAGAATGAGAGAGAGAGGGTGGGAGAGAGAGAATAGAGAGAGCGGGTGGGAGAGAGAGGGTGGGAGAGAGAGAATGAGAGAGAGAGGGTGGGAGAGAATGAGAGAGAGAGGGTGAGAGAGAGAGAATGAGAGAGAGAGGGTGGGAGAGAGAGAATGAGAGAGAGAGGGTGGGAGAGAGAGAATGAGAGAGAGAGGGTGGGAGAGAGAGAATGAGAGAGAGAGAGAGGGTGGGAGAGAGAGAATGAGAGAGAGAGGGTGGGAGAGAGAGAATGAGAGAGAGAGGGGGGTGGGAGAGAGAGAATGAGAGAGAGAGGGTGGGAGAGAGAGAATGAGAGAGAGAGGGTGGGAGAGAGAGAGAGAGAGAGAGAGAGAATGAGAGAGAGAGGGTGGGAGAGAGAGAATGAGAGAGAGAGGGTGGGAGAGAGAGAATGAGAGAGAGAGGGTGGGAGAGAGAGAATGAGAGAGAGAGGGTGGGAGAGAGAGAATGAGAGAGAGAGAGGGAGAGAGAGAATGAGAGTGGAGAGAGAGAGAGATGAGAGAGAGAGAGAGGGGTGGGAGAGAGAGAGAATGAGAGAGAGAGAGAGGGTGGGAGAGAGAGAATGAGAGAGAGAGAGAGGGTGGGAGAGAGAGAATGAGAGAGAGAGGGTGGGAGAGAGAGAATGAGAGAGAGAGAGAGGGTGGGAGAGAGAGAATGAGAGAGAGAGGGTGGGAGAGAGAGAATGAGAGAGAGAGAGAGAGAGAGGGTGGGAGAGAGAGAATGAGAGAGAGGGTGGGAGAGAGCGGAGCAAAGAAAAGAGTCCCCTCATCCAGCAGGTCCTGGGGCTGAGTTCACAGACCTGGTCCACTAACACACTGAAGCCTCAGGACCAGAACATCCAATCAATCAGAATAAACCAAATTACAACACTGTCAAAACAAAACATAAGCACAAGCACAAACTTAAATACAGTGCTATCTGGCCCTAAATCGACAGTACACCATGGCAAACTATTTGACCATGGTTATTGATAAAAATCTTGTGGATTGGCAGCCTGTGAGTTAGCAGATGTGGGTTGGCAACACACTACATTGCTGCCTGCCATAAGATGAGGGACAGTGTCTGACAGACCAACCAACCTGTACTATGCTTATTGTTATGGTTCAATGTTGAATAAAGGTTAAATAAAAAATTAAAAAATAAATGTATGGTTATTTTGACCCTTGATTATTGTTGATACTGTTGTCCCATTGATAATATGGATTATTATTATTTTAATTATGTTAATATTGTAAATCTCCAAAGTAAGCTCTGGCAATATGTACATTGTAACTTTATGCTAATAAAGCAAATTGAATTGAATTGAGAGAGAGAGAGAGAGAGAGAGAGGTATAGTATAATCAGCTCACCATAAGTGAGTTGGTGTCTTGCGTAGTTTACCCAGGATACTGACCTTGCTCCAGTTGCCACTCAGCCAGGTGGCACAGGGGCGCAGGTGGCAGGTACGAGCTGGTTCCGGTCTCTCCAGGTTGGCACAGTCCGATTCCCGCTGGGAGCTACACAGCACTGGCCTCCACACTGCCCCCAGGCCACATGACGTGGAACACTGACACAGACAACAGGTGAGAAGAGAGAGAGAGGAAGACGGAACGTCAGTAACAGGGTCAAGGGAGATTTGGTTTATTTGATTGAATTCTGATGTAAAACCCTCGATCATCAAAAGGAGGTATGTTGTAAGTAAGTATAGACGTGTGTCTTCTCCATGACTATACACCGCTATAAGAGGGTTCATTCTTACATTTGGGATTCTAATAAACAAAAGGCATTGTATCTTTATAGGGTCATCATCACTAAGCTCATCAACAGAGGGTTACAGTTTCCTGTACTCACCTCGCTCCAGTTGCCCACCACCCAGAACACATCCATGCTGATTGGCTCCTGGGCGTTCAGGGACCCACAGTCATTGGTGAAGGTCACTACGGTACTTTCTGGTTTCTGCTTCTGACCTTTGCCTTTTGAACAAAGGGAGGGGCCTTTAAAACGTGAGGCAGGCTTCTTAGCCAGTGGGCCTGGCTTTTTAGAACGGGGGGCAGAGCTGCCATTCTCTGGGATCTCATTGGGCTTCTTCAGCTTAATGATCCTCGCAGTGGGGTGGGGGGCATCTGTTGATGGGCTAGTGGAGTAGGGGGCATCTCTAGTGTGGAAAGTGCCTTCTGTTGTGGGGTACAGTGCTTGTTTACTGTGGTAAGGGACTTTGGGTGTACTCCTCACCCCTGCTGTGTGTGCCAGGGGTGTAGGGGTGGTGTGGGGCACTGTGGTTGCCCGTTGGGTGGAAGGGGTGGTTTTGGGGCGAGTGAGGGGGTAGTGGCGGGGGGTCACAGGCCGGCGTCCAGTGCCGGTTTGTGGGGCTGAGGGGGAGGTAGTGCGAAGTACTCTGGTTGCGTGTGGGGTTGTATGTGATGTTGTTTGGACACTTGCGTGCGGTGTAATTGTAGGGTGTAACCTGGTGGTGGTCACGGTGGCTGCTGATTGTTTGGGAGTCCTGAGAGAGGTTGCTGTGGTAAAAATGTCTAAATCTATATGCCCCTCCTTCCCTGTTGTCATGACGTCCTCCACTACATAGTCATACCCCGGGGTGTACCTCACCCCCGAGTCTGGAAACACAAAACCAGATGTACTCCCCTCCTCCTTTATCTCTTCTTCCTCTTTTTCTCTCATGTCCCTCTCTCTGTTCTCCTCTTCAGTAGGACTGGTCGTAATTAAAAAAACGTTCTTATCCTCTACACTCCCATTCTTCAACTCATAGCCATCTACGTCGATGATGTCAGAAGCTGTGGAGGATGGTGGAAGGGGCCTGGTGGTAGAGGTGGTGATGGGGGTTGTAGTTCTCTCAGTCACAGTGATGGTTCTGGGTGTAGCGGTGAGGCTGGTGCTTCTGGGACCCCAGGCGTGTGTAACCGGCTGCCTGGTGGGGTGTCTCTTGGGCGGGTAGACACGCCAGTATTTAGGGGGTGGTCCCGGACGTCGTCGGAGGCCTGCGCTTGGGCAGCTCAGCAGGGCACATAGAGACTTGGAGCGAGGCATGGTTTCTATGTCACACTTTCGTTTGGGTGCGGTCAGGCAGGTGACCGTCCGGGAGCGCACGCTACCACCACATGTCACTGGGCACTGAGAGGGAGAAAGATTAAATAGGTTATTAACACAACAAGGAAAGAGAGAGAGAGAGAGAGACAGAGCAAGAGAGAGAGGTTTACAAAACAGGCAGGATAGGGAAGCTAGAGAGGAGAATGGATAGAGGCATGGACAGAAACACAGGAAGAGACAGGGTGTGAGAGAGGGAGAGAATAGAACTGTACCGGGCTCCAGCTGCCCACGGCCCAGTCGGGTCCACAGGGCAGGTCTCTGTTGCAGGGCACCACAGGTTTGGGTTTGAGCAGCTGTTTACAGTCACCAGGGTGGAGGACTCTCTCCTCCCCTGCCACTGTGCGAACACACATCACTGTGCGCTTCCTCACCCCTCCTGAACCACAGGTGGCAGAGCACAGCTGCCAGCCCCCGACCCACCACCTACCCAGGGGGAGAGGGAACAGAGTGTGAGAGGGAACAGAGTGTGAGAGGGAACAGAGTGTGAGAGGGAACAGTGTGAGAGGGAACAGAGTGTGAGAGGGAACAGAGTGTGAGAGGGAACAGAGTGTGAGAGGGAACAGAGTGTGAGAGGGAACAGAGTGTGAGAGGGAACAGAGTGTGAGAGAGAACAGAGTGTGAGAGGGAACAGAGTGTGAGAGGGAACAGAGTGTGAGAAGGAACAGAGTGTGAGAGGGAACAGAGTGTGAGAGGGAACAGAGTGTGAGAGGGAACAGTGTGAGAGGGAACAGTGTGAGAGGGAACAGTGTGAGAGGGAACAGAGTGTGAGGGGGAACAGAGTGTGAGAGGGAACAGAGTGTGAGAGGGAACAGAGTGTGAGAGGGAACAGAGTGTGAGAGGGAACAGAGTGTGAGAGGGAACAGTGTGAGAGGGAACAGAGTGTGAGAGGGAACAGAGTGTGAGAGGGAACAGAGTGTGAGAGGGAACAGAGTGTGAGAGGGAACAGTGTGAGAGGGAACAGAGTGTGAGAGGGAACAGAGTGTGAGAGGGAACAGAGTGTGAGAGGGAACAGTGTGAGAGGGAACAGAGTGTGAGAGGGAACAGAGTGTGAGAGGGAACAGAGTGTGAGAGGGAACAGAGTGTGAGAGGGAACAGAGTGTGAGAGGGAACAGTGTGAGAGGGACCAGTGTGAGAGGGAACAGAGTGTGAGAGGGAACAGAGTGTGAGAGGGAACAGAGTGTGAGAGGGAACAGTGTGAGAGGGAACAGAGTGTGAGAGGGAACAGAGTGTGAGAGGGAACAGAGTATGAGAGGGAACAGAGTGTGAGAGGGAACAGAGTGTGAGAGGGAACAGTATGAGAGGGAACAGAGTGTGAGAGGGAACAGAGTGTGAGAGGGAACAGAGTGTGAGAGGGAACAGAGTGTGAGAGGGAACAGTGTGAGAGGGAACAGAGTGTGAGAGGGAACAGTGTGAGAGGGAACAGAGTGTGAGAGGGAACAGTGTGAGAGGGAACAGAGTGTGAGAGGGAACAGAGTGTGAGAGGGAACAGAGTGTGAGAGGGAACAGAGGAGTCCTGAACAAATATGTATTCTGCACATATTATTTTCAGATGCAAATCAGACTAAAAACAACCGTACTAAAAGTTAGAACAGACAGTAATAACACCAGATACAGCAGTAATAACGTAGTACTACAGTAGAAATAAGACAGGTATTATAGAGTGGTTGTCTTAGTAATGGGGACACTATGAAACCTGACGGGACAGTCCATGTTCTTGCACTTGCGGTGTCTGTCCTCCGGGCGGCTCTCTGGGTCACACAGAGACTCATCTACCACACCCACCTCCAGCTCAAAACACCTGACAGGTTGCTGCTGCTCACCTGGATGGCACAGAACACAGGGAATGTTTCTGCCTGAATAATCACACTGTAGGCTATAACTCTCAATACTGCTTAACTCTCTGAATTGAAATGCAATCATCATCCATATCATCAGAATCCAAAATCGACAACTCTTAATATCTGACAAGTTAACACACGGAGTACAAATATTCTACACACGGAGTACAAATATTCTACACACGGAGTACAAATATTCTACACACGGAGTACAAATATTCTACACACGGAGTACAAATATTCTACACACGGTGTATGGCCGTCCGACCAAAGCTGAATATGAATTTAAGAGCTTATGGGTAAAGCATATCATTAGTTGTTTAAAAGACAACCACTCACCTAGCCCACATGTGGTGCTGCAGTCTGTCCAGGCCCCATGCCTCCACCTGTACTCCGACTTGATTAACTCATTTCCTGTCTGGCGGCTCTTCTTGATGGTGTACTCGTACTTTATACCTGGGTTCTTCTCCTGGTACAGCAACTGAACAACAGGAACAACACCCAGCTGTTAGTGTGTGTGTATGACTTCTGAATCGTCATCTGGCTGGTCAATATCTAGCTGGGTGTTTTCCTGTGTTGGGTGTGCATAGTGTATATGGATTATGTGTGTAATTAGATTATGACTGGTTATTTGGTGTGTATAGTTTATATGGTGTGTGTCGTTAGATTATGACTGGTTATTTGGTGTGTATAGTTTATATGGTGTGTGTCGTTAGATTATGACTGGTTATTTGGTGTGTATAGTTTATATGGTGTTTGTAGTTTATATTGTGTGTGTCGTTAGATTATGACTGGTTATTTGGTGTGTATAGTTTATATGGTGTTTGTAGTTAGATTATGACTGGTTATTTGGTGTGTATAGTTTATATGGTGTTTGTAGTTAGATTATGACTGGTTATTTGGTGTGTATAGTTTATATGGTGTGTGTAGTTTATATGGTGTGTGTCGTTAGATTATGACTGGTTATTTGGTGTGTATAGTTTATATGGTGTTTGTAGTTAGATTATGACTGGTTATTTGGTGTGTATAGTTTATATGGTATTTGTAGTTAGATTATGACTGGTTATTTGGTGTGTATAGTTTATATGGTGTGTGTAGTTTATATTGTGTGTGTAGTTAGATTATGACTGGTTATTTGGTGTGTATAGTTTATATGGTATTTGTAGTTAGATTATGACTGGTTATTTGGTGTGTATAGTTTATATGGTATTTGTAGTTAGATTATGACTGGTTATTTGGTGTGTATAGTTTATATGGTATTTGTAGTTAGATTATGACTGGTTATTTGGTGTGTATAGTTTATATGGTGTGTGTAGTTTATATGGTGTTTGTAGTTAGATTATGACTGGTTATTTGGTGTGTATAGTTTATATGGTGTGTGTAGTTTATATGGTGTTTGTAGTTAGATTATGACTGGTTATTTGGTGTGTATAGTTTATATGGTGTTTGTAGTTAGATTATGACTGGTTATTTGGTGTGTATAGTTTATATGGTGTTTGTAGTTAGATTATGACTGGTTATTTGGTGTGTATAGTTTATATGGTGTTTGTAGTTAGATTATGACTGGTTATTTGGTGTGTATAGTTTATATGGTATTTGTAGTTAGATTATGACTTTATATGGTGTTTTTATATTGTAGTTAGATTATGACTGGTTATTTGGTGTGTATAGTTTATATGGTGTTTGTAGTTAGATTATGACTGGTTATTTGGTGTGTATAGTTTATATGGTGTGTGTAGTTTATATTTGGTGTGTGTTTATATGGTATTTGTTAGATTATGACTGGTTATTTGGTGTGTATAGTTTATATGGTGTTTGTAGTTAGATTATGACTGGTTATTTGGTGTGTATAGTTTATATGGTGTTTGTAGTTAGATTATGACTGGTTATTTGGTGTGTATAGTTTATATGGTGTTTGTAGTTAGATTATGACTGGTTATTTGGTGTGTATAGTTTATATGGTGTTTGTAGTTAGATTATGACTGGTTATTTGGTGTGTATAGTTTATATGGTATTTGTAGTTAGATTATGACTGGTTATTTGGTGTGTATAGTTTATATGGTGTGTTAGATTATGACTTTATATTTATATGGTGTGTGTAGTTAGATTATGACTGGTTATTTGGTGTGTATAGTTTATATGGTATTTGTAGTTAGATTATGACTGGTTATTTGGTGTGTATAGTTTATATGGTATTTGTAGTTAGATTATGACTGGTTATTTGGTGTGTATAGTTTATATGGTATTTGTAGTTAGATTATGACTGGTTATTTGGTGTGTATAGTTTATATGGTGTGTGTAGTTTATATGGTGTTTGTAGTTAGATTATGACTGGTTATTTGGTGTGTATAGTTTATATGGTGTTTGTAGTTAGATTATGACTGGTTATTTGGTGTGTATAGTTTATATGGTGTGTGTAGTTTATATGGTGTGTGTCGTTAGATTATGACTGGTTATTTGGTGTGTATAGTTTATATGGTATTTGTAGTTAGATTATGACTGGTTATTTGGTGTGTATAGTTTATATGGTGTGTGTAGTTTATATGGTGTTTGTAGTTAGATTATGACTGGTTATTTGGTGTGTATAGTTTATATGGTGTGTGTAGTTTATATGGTGTTTGTAGTTAGATTATGACTGGTTATTTGGTGTGTATAGTTTATATGGTGTTTGTAGTTAGATTATGACTGGTTATTTGGTGTGTATAGTTTATATGGTGTTTGTAGTTAGATTATGACTGGTTATTTGGTGTGTATAGTTTATATGGTATTTGTAGTTAGATTATGACTGGTTATTTGGTGTGTATAGTTTATATGGTATTTGTAGTTAGATTATGACTGGTTATTTGGTGTGTATAGTTTATATGGTGTGTGTAGTTTATATGGTGTTTGTAGTTAGATTATGACTGGTTATTTGGTGTGTATAGTTTATATGGTGTTTGTAGTTAGATTATGACTGGTTATTTGGTGTGTATAGTTTATATGGTGTTTGTAGTTAGATTATGACTGGTTATTTGGTGTGTATAGTTTATATGGTGTGTGTAGTTTATATGGTGTGTGTCGTTAGATTATGACTGGTTATTTGGTGTGTATAGTTTATATGGTGTTTGTATAGTTTATATGGTGTGTATAGTTTATATGGTGTTTTATAGATTATGACTGGTTATTTGGTGTGTATAGGTTATATGGTGTTTGTAGTTAGATTATGACTGGTTATTTGGTGTGTATAGTTTATATGGTGTTTGTAGTTAGATTATGACTGGTTATTTGGTGTGTATAGTTTATATGGTGTGTGTCGTTAGATTATGACTGGTTATTTGGTGTGTATAGTTTATATGGTGTTTGTAGTTAGATTATGACTGGTTATTTGGTGTGTATAGTTTATATGGTGTGTGTAGTTTATATGGTGTGTGTCGTTAGATTATGACTGGTTATTTGGTGTGTATAGTTTATATGGTGTTTGTAGTTAGATTATGACTGGTTATTTGGTGTGTATAGTTTATATGGTATTTGTAGTTAGATTATGACTGGTTATTTGGTGTGTATAGTTTATATGGTGTGTGTAGTTTATATTGTGTGTGTAGTTAGATTATGACTGGTTATTTGGTGTGTATAGTTTATATGGTATTTGTAGTTAGATTATGACTGGTTATTTGGTGTGTATAGTTTATATGGTATTTGTAGTTAGATTATGACTGGTTATTTGGTTATTTGTATAGTTTATATGGTATTTGTAGTTAGATTATGACTGGTTATTTGGTGTGTATAGTTTATATGGTGTGTGTAGTTTATATGGTGTTTGTAGTTAGATTATGACTGGTTATTTGGTGTGTATAGTTTATATGGTGTTTGTAGTTAGATTATGACTGGTTATTTGGTATAGTTTATATGTATAGTTTATATTTGGTGTGTATAGTTTATATGGTGTTTGTAGTTAGATTATGACTGGTTATTTGGTGTGTATAGTTTATATGGTGTGTGTAGTTAGATTATGACTGGTTATTTGGTGTGTATAGTTTATATGGTGTTTGTAGTTAGATTATGACTGGTTATTTGGTGTGTATAGTTTATATGGTGTTTGTAGTTAGATTATGACTGGTTATTTGGTGTGTATAGTTTATATGGTGTGTTTATATGTAGTTTATATGGTGTGTGTTTATATGGTTAGATTATGACTGGTTATTTGGTGTGTATAGTTTATATGGTGTTTGTAGTTAGATTATGACTGGTTATTTGGTGTGTATAGTTTATATGGTGTGTGTAGTTTATGGTATAGTGTGTGTGTGTGTGTAGTTAGATTATGACTGGTTATTTGGTGTGTATAGTTTATATGGTGTTTGTAGTTAGATTATGACTGGTTATTTGGTGTGTATAGTTTATATGGTATTTGTAGTTAGATTATGACTGGTTATTTGGTGTGTATAGTTTATATGGTGTGTGTAGTTTATATTGTGTGTGTAGTTAGATTATGACTGGTTATTTGGTGTGTATAGTTTATATGGTATTTGTAGTTAGATTATGACTGGTTATTTGGTGTGTTTATAGTTTATATGGTGGTTATTTGGTGTGTATTTGTAGTTAGATTATGACTGGTTATTTGGTGTGTATAGTTTATATGGTATTTGTAGTTAGATTATGATTGGTTATTTGGTGTGTATAGTTTATATGGTATTTGTAGTTAGATTATGACTGGTTATTTGGTGTGTATAGTTTATATGGTATTTGTAGTTAGATTATGACTGGTTATTTGGTGTGTATAGTTTATATGGTGTGTGTAGTTTATATGGTATTTGTAGTTAGATTATGACTGGTTATTTGGTGTGTATAGTTTATATGGTGTGTGTAGTTAGATTATGACTGGTTATTTGGTGTGTATAGTTTATATGGTGTGTGTAGTTTATATTGTGTGTGTAGTTAGATTATGACTGGTTATTTGGTGTGTATAGTTTATATGGTGTGTGTCGTTAGATTATGACTGGTTATTTGGTGTGTATAGTTTATATGGTGTTTGTAGTTAGATTATGACTGGTTATTTGGTGTGTATAGTTTATATGGTATTTGTAGTTAGATTATGACTGGTTATTTGGTGTGTATAGTTTATATGGTGTGTGTAGTTTATATTGTGTGTGTAGTTAGATTATGACTGGTTATTTGGTGTGTATAGTTTATATGGTATTTGTAGTTAGATTATGACTGGTTATTTGGTGTGTATAGTTTATATGGTATTTGTAGTTAGATTATGACTGGTTATTTGGTGTGTATAGTTTATATGGTATTTGTAGTTAGATTATGACTGGTTATTTGGTGTGTATAGTTTATATGGTATTTGTAGTTAGATTATGACTGGTTATTTGGTGTGTATAGTTTATATGGTGTGTGTAGTTTATATTGTGTGTGTAGTTAGATTATGACTGGTTATTTGGTGTGTATAGTTTATATGGTATTTGTAGTTAGATTATGACTGGTTATTTGGTGTGTATAGTTTATATGGTATTTGTAGTTAGATTATGACTGGTTATTTGGTGTGTATAGTTTATATGGTATTTGTAGTTAGATTATGACTGGTTATTTGGTGTGTATAGTTTATATGGTGTGTGTAGTTAGATTATGACTGGTTATTTGGTGTGTATAGTTTATATGGTCAGTCAGAGCTGTCAGCCTGCATGGAGCAGTCAGAACTGTCAGTCTGTATGAAGCAGCCAGAGATGTCAGTCTGCATGAAGCAGCCAGAGCTGTCAGTCTGTATGAAGCAGCCAGAGCTGTCAGTCTGCATGAAGCAGCCAGAGCTGTCAGTCTGCATGAAGCAGCCAGAGCTGTCAGTCTGTATGAAGCAACCAGAGCTGTCAGTCTGCATTAAGCAGCCAGATCTGCCAGTCTGCAAAGAGCTGTCAGTCTGCAAGGAGCTGCCAGTCTGCAAGGAGCTGCCAGTCTGCAAGGAGCAGTCAGAGCTGTCAGCCTGCATGGAGCAGTCAGAGCTGTCAGTCTGCATGAAGCAGCCAGAGCTGTCAGTCTGTATGAAGCAGCCATAGTTGTCAGTCTGCATGGAGCAGTCAGAGCTGTCAGTCTGCATGAAGCAGCCAGAGCTGTCAGTCTGTATGAAGCAACCAGAGCTGTCAGTCTGTATGAAGCAGCCAGAGCTGTCAGTCTGTATGAAGCAACCAGAGCTGTCAGTCTGTATGAAGCAGCCAGAGATGTCAGTCTGCATGAAGCAGCCAGAGCTCTCAGTCTGCAAGGAGCTGCCAGTCTGCAAGGTGCTGCCAGCCTGCATGGAGCAGTCAGAGCTGTCAGCCTGCATGGAGCAGTCAGAGCTGTCAGTCTGCATGAAGCAGCCAGAGCTGTCAGTCTGTATGAAGCAGCCAGAGCTGTCAGTCTGCATGAAGCAGCCAGAGCTGTTAGTCTGCATGAAGCAGCCAGAGCTGTCAGTCTGTATGAAGCAACCAGAGCTGTCAGTCTGCATTAAGCAGCCAGAGCTGCCAGTCTGCAAAGAGCTGTCAGTCTGCAAGGAGCTGCCAGTCTGCAAGGAGCTGCCAGTCTGCAAGGAGCTGTCAGTCTGCAAGGAGCTGTCAGCCTGCATGGAGCAGCCAGAGCTGTCAGTCTGCAAGGAGCTGCCAGTCTGCAGGGAGCTGCCAGTCTGCAAGGTGCTGCCAGCCTGCATAGAGCAGCTAGATCCGCCAGTCAGCCATGATCTTCTAGATCTGCCAGTCAACCAGATTCTTCCAGATCTGCCAGTCAACCAGTCTCTTCCAGATCTGCCAGTCAACCAGAATCTTCCAGATCCGCCAGCCAGCCAGGATCTACCGGAGCCTACTACCTGCCTGAGCTTCATCTCAGTACTGGGCTTCCTCTCAGTACTGGGCTTCCTCTCAGTACTGGGCTTCCCCTCAGTACTGGGCTTCCCCTCAGTCCCGGACTGCCCCTCAGTCCCGGGCTGCCCCTCAGTCCAGGGCTGCCCCTCAGTCCCGAGCTGCCCCTCAGTCCCGAGCTTCCCCTCAGTCCCGAGCTGCCTCAGTCCCGAGCTGCCCCTCAGTCCCGAGCTGCCCCTCAGTCCCGAGCTGCCCCTCAGTCACGAGCTGCTCCTCAGTTCAGTGGGGTTCCGGGTGAGGACTATTATGCCATGGTCGGCGGCGAGGGTGGATTATCCCGGGACGCGAAGGGGAGGAACTATGACATTAATGGAGTGGGGTCCACGTCCCGAGCCGGAACCGCCACCATGGACAGACGCCCACCCGGACCCTCCCTATGGTTGTGAGGTGCGTCCGGGAGTCCGCACCTTAGGGGGGGGGGGGGGGGGGGTTCTGTCACGCCTTGGTCATTGTATTTTGTGTTTTCGTTATATATTTGTTCAGGCCAGGGTGTGACATGGGTTTATTGTGTTGTCGTATTGTTTTTTTTGTAGGCATTGGGATTGTGGTTGATGAGGGGTGTGTCTAGTTTAGGCTTTGCTGCCTGAGGCGGTTCTCAATCAGAGTCAGGTGATTCTTGTTGTCTCTGATTGGGAACCGTAATTAGGTAGCCTGGGTTTCACTGTGTATTTTGTGGGTGATTGTTCCTGTCTCTGTGTAGTGTTCACCAGATAGGCTGTAATTAGACTTCACGTTCCGTTTGTTGTTTTTGTATTTATTAAGTTATTTCATGTATCATCATTAGTTTCATTAAAGACATGAGTAACCACCACGCTGCATTTCGGTCCGACTCTCTTTCGACGAACGAATGCCTTTACATATATGGTGTGTGTAGTTAGATTATGACTGGTTACTTGGTGTGTATAGTTTATATTGTGTGTGTAGTTAGATTATGACTGGTTATTTGGTGTGTGTAGTTTATATGGTGTGTGTAGTTAGATTATGACTGGTTATTTGGTGTGTGTAGTTTAAATGGTGTGTGTAGTTAGATTATGACTGGTTATTTGGTGTGTGTAGTTTAAATGGTGTGTGTAGTTAGATTATGACTGGTTATTTGGTGTGTGTAGTTTAAATGG
This sequence comes from Oncorhynchus keta, assembly GCF_023373465.1. NCBI lineage: Eukaryota > Metazoa > Chordata > Actinopteri > Salmoniformes > Salmonidae > Oncorhynchus > Oncorhynchus keta. Next base: position 31,665,275 of record NC_068445.1, read on the forward strand.
TGTGTGTAGTTAGATTATGACTGGTTATTTGGTGTGTGTAGTTTAAATGGTGTGTGTAATTAGATTTTGACTGGTTATTTGGTGTGTATAGTTTAAATGGTGTGTGTAGTTAGATTATGACTGGTTATTTGGTGTGTGTAGTTTAAATGGTGTGTGTAGTTAGATTATGACTGGTTATTTGGTGTGTGTAGTTTAAATGGTGTGTGTAATTAGATTTTGACTGGTTGTTTGGTGGGTATAGTTTAAATGGTGTGTCTAGTTTAAATGGTGTGTGTAGTTTAAATGGTGTGTGTACCTGGATCATGACTGGTTATTTGGTGTGTGTAGTTTAAATGGTGTGTGTAGTTAGATTATGACTGGTTATTTGGTGTGTGTAGTTTAAATGGTGTGTGTCGTTAGATTATGACTGGTTATTTGGTGTGTGTAGTTTAAATGGTGTGTGTAGTTAGATTATGACTGGTTATTTGGTGTGTGTAGTTTAAATGGTGTGTGTAGTTAGATTATGACTGGTTATTTGGTGGGTATAGTTTAAATGGTGTGTGTAATTAGATTATGACTGGTTGTTTGGTGTGTATAGTTTAAATGGTGTGTGTAGTTTAAATGGTGTGTGTAATTAGATTTTGACTGGTTGTTTGGTGGGTATAGTTTAAATGGTGTGTGTAGTTTAAATGGTGTGTGTAATTAGATTATGACTGGTTATTTGGTGGGTATAGTTTATATGGTGTGTGTAGTTAGATTATGACTGGTTGTTTGGTGGGTATAGTTTAAATGGTGTGTGTAGTTAGATTATGACTGGTTGTTTGGTGGGTATAGTTTAAATGGTGTGTGTAATTAGATTATGACTGGTTGTTTGGTGGGTATAGTTTAAATGGTGTGTGTAGTTTAAATGGTGTGTGTAATTCGATTATGACTGGTTATTTGGTGGGTATAGTTTATATGGTGTGTGTAGTTAGATTATGACTGGTTGTTTGGTGGGTATAGTTTATATGGTGTGTGTAGTTTAAATGGTGTGTTTGGATTATGACTGGTTATTTGGTGTGTGTAGTTTAAATGGTGTGTGTAGTTAGATTATGACTGGTTATTTGGTGGGTATAGTTTAAATGGTGTGTGTCGTTAGATTATGACTGGTTGTTTGGTGGGTATAGTTTATATGGTGTGTGTAGTTAGATTATGACTGGTTGTTTGGTGGGTATAGTTTATATGGTGTGTGTAGTTGGATTATGACTGGTTGTTTGGTGGGTATAGTTTAAATGGTGTGTGTACCTGGATCATGACTGGTTGTTTGGTGGGTATAGTTTAAATGGTGTGTGTACCTGGATCATAACTGGTTGTTTGGTGGGTCCAGAGGAGGTAAGATTCTCCAGGTTCCCACTGCGTTCATAGTAGAAGGTGGCTCCGCCTGCCTTGTACTCCCCGTTCCATTGGATGATGTACTGGCCATTCAGGAAGTACTCCTCTGACATCTGACCCCGCAGAGCCAGGAAGTTCCCCGCCTCCTCCACTTCCTGGACAACAATGTCACGAGCCCCCTCTGGGATCACTCCCACGTCCACATAGCCTGGGACAGGAGGATGGAGGAAAAGGGGAATTGGCTGTGTTAGTGCTGGGCTGGAACAAAAGCCTGCAAACCCATGGGTCCCTGGGACCGAAAAACAGAAAGTATTCTTATTCCATGACTTATTCCACATTTTGTTGTGTACAGCCTGAATTCAAAATGTATTAAATTGATTATTTTTCACACCCATCTACACACAATACCCCATAATGACAAAGTGAAATCATGTCTTAGAAAGGTTTGCACATTTATTGAAAATGAAATACAGAAGTATCTCATTTCCATACTGTAACTATTTACAATAGATGTTAAAATCACAATTGGTAGCAATTACAGCTGGAAGTATTTCTGGGTAAAAGTCTCTAAAAGCTTTGCACAACTGGATTGCACACTATTTGAAAATATATACATTTTTTACATTCTTCAAGATCTGTCAAGTTGGTTGTTGATCATTTTCAGATAGCCATTTGTAAGTCTTGCCATAGACTATCAAGCTGATTTAAGTTAAAACTGTAACTAGGCCACTCAGAAACATTCAATATCGTCATGGTAAGCAACTTCTATTTTAGGTTATTGTCCTGCTGAAAGTGGAATTTGTCTCCCAGTGTCTTTTGGAAAGCAGACCGAACCCGGTTTTACTCTAGGATTTTTCCTGTGCTTAGCTCTATTCCGACCCTGTCAAGCCGCACCAATGTGTCGGAGGAAACACTGTACAGCTGGCGTCAGAGGTCAGCTTGCAGGCACCCAGACCGCCACAAGGAGTCGCTAGACCGCAATGGGACAAGGAAATCCAGGCCGGCCAAACCCTCCCCTAACCCGGACAATGCTGGGCCAATTGTGCGCCGCCCCATGGGTCTCCCGGTCACAGCCATCTGTGACACAGCCTGGGATCAAACCCAGGTCTGTAGTGGCGCCTCAAGCACTGTGATGCAGGGCCTTAGACCGCTGCCCCACTCGGGAGGCCCAACTTTACCATGCTTAAAGGGATGTTCAATGTCTGCTTTTTTTCTCTCACCCATCTACCAATAGTTGCCATTATTTGCGAGGCATTTGAAAACCTCCCTGGTCTTTGTGGTTGAATCGGTGTTTGAAATGACGGACCTTACAGATAATTGTATGTGTGGGATACAGAGATGAGGTAGTCATTCAAAAATCATGTTAAACACTATTACTGCACACAGAGTGAGTCCATGCAACTTGTAATGTAACTTGTGAAGCAAATTTTCACTCCTGAACTTGTTTAGGCTTCACATAACAAATGGTATGAAATCTTATTGACTGAAGACATTTTAGATTGTCATTGTTAATTAAACAATTTGCAAAACCTTGAAAAACATAATTCCACTTAGAAATTATTGGATATTAGGTGTAGGCCGATAACAAAAAAATCGACATTTAATCAATATAAAATTCAGGCTGAAACACAATGAAATGTGGAAAAAGTCAAGGGGTTTAATACATTCTGAAGGCATGTAATCATAAACATACTCCTGAAGTTGTAGCAAAGCGAGAAGCAATGAAATGCAAGCAAAGGCATGATGAAGACACTGTTAAACAATCAAAACATAATTCATGGTTGCAGGCCGCAACGTGGGAGAGGCCAGAGCACACAGAGAGGCCACCATGGCAGCCAGACTCTCTGTGATGTTTAATAGAGGGTGTGTGTCTGTTAGGTGACGGGGGTGGGCTAATCCTGTCTCTGTGTGTTTTTTAATAGTGTGTGGATGGGTGGGGGAGGTGTTGTTGTGTGTCTGTTTGTGAGGGTAAGAGAAGGGGCAGCATCGCTTTGGATCTCAGCTCTGCCCTTTGAAGATTCATATAGCTGAGCCGGCCGGTGTCTGGAAATGGGCGGACACACACACACACACACACTCACGCACGCGCGCACACACACACACGCACGCACGCACGCACGCACGCACGCACGCACGCACGCACACACACACACACACACACACACACACACACACACACACACACACACACACACACACACACACACACATACACACACACACAGTGGGTGTCTGGGTGGTAAGGTTGAGATCTGGGTCTGCATTCCAAACAGAAAGCTCACTCCCTTCTCCCAGTCCTGATGACTTGTCCTATCAGATATAAAGGCACCCTGCAGCCGAGTGAAATCAGTCAAACATGGTACTGTAATGGATCTTCCTACTACCTGCCACCAGTTCCAAATGGATCCCCATTCTCTCGCCCATGCTATGGAACTTCTGATAGGATTGGATAGCTAGCAGTGGTAATTTACCCCCTGATTGGCTAGGTGGTATTGTGTGCCATACTGCTTATATCTGATGCCTGATGCCTCGTTTCATCGACACTATAACTGTCTGGGGGAAGAGTCTATAACTGTCTGGGGGAAGAGTCTATAACTGTCTGGGGGTAGAGTCTAGAACTGTCTGGGGTAGAGTCTATAACTGTCTGGGGGAAGAGTCTATAACTGTCTGGGGGAAGAGTCTATAACTGTCTGGGGGTAGAGTCTAGAACTGTCTGGGGTAGAGTCTATAACTGTCTGGGGGAAGAGTCTATAACTGTCTGGGGGAAGAGTCTATAACTGTCTGGGGGAAGAGTCTATAACTGTCTGGGGGAAGAGTCTATAACTGTCTGGGGGAAGAGTCTATAACTGTCTGGGGGAAGAGTCTATAACTGTCTGGGGGAAGAGTCTATAACTGTCTGGGGGTAGAGTCTAGAACTGTCTGGGGTAGAGTCTATAACTGTCTGGGGGTAGAGTCTAGAACTGTCTGGGGGAAGAGTCTAGAACTGTCTGGGGGAAGAGTCTATAACTGTCTGGGGGAAGAGTCTATAACTGTCTGGGGGTAGAGTCTAGAACTGTCTGGGGGAAGAGTCTATAACTGTCTGGGGGAAGAGTCTATAACTGTCTGGGGGAAGAGTCTATAACTGTCTGGGGGTAGAGTCTAGAACTGTCTGGGGTAGAGTCTATAACTGTCTGGGGGAAGAGTCTATAACTGTCTGGGGGTAGAGTCTAGAACTGTCTGGGGGTAGAGTCTAGAACTGTCTGGGGGAAGAGTCTATAACTGTCTGGGGGTAGAGTCTAGAACTGTCTGGGGGAAGAGTCTATAACTGTCTGGGGTAGAGTCTATAACTGTCTGGGGGAAGAGTCTATAACTGTCTGGGGGTAGAGTCTAGAACTGTCTGGGGGCAGAGTCTAGAACTGTCTGGGGTAGAGTCTAGAACTATCTGGGGGTAGAGTATAGAACTGTCTAGGGTAGAGTCTAGAACTGTCTGGGGTAGAGTCTAGAACTGTCTGGGGCAGAGTCTAGAACTGTCTGGGGTAGAGTCTAGAACTATCTGGGGGTAGAGTCTAGAACTGTCTGGGGTAGAGTCTAGAACTCTCTGGGGTAGAGTATAGAACTGTCTAGGGTAGAGTCTAGAACTGTCTGGGGTAGAGTCTAGAACTGTCTGGGGCAGAGTCTAGAACTGTCTGGGGCAGAGTCTAGAACTGTCTGGGGTAGAGTCTAGAACTGTCTGGGGCAGAGTCTAGAACTGTCTGGGGCAGAGTCTATAACTGTCTGGGGTAGAGTCTAGAACTGTCTGGGGGTAGAGTCTAGAACTGTCTGGGGTAGAGTCTAGAACTGTCTGGGGTAGAGTCTTGAACTGTTTAGCGGTAGAGTCTAGGGGCGAGAACTGTCTGGGGTAGGGTCTAGAGGATATACCTGTCTGGAGGTAGGGACTAGGGGCTATAACTCTCTGGGTTAGAGTCTATGGAATAGAATAGTCTGGGGGTAGGGTCTAGGGGCTAGACTTGTCTGGAGGTAGGGTCTAGGGGCTATAACTGTCTAGGGTAGAGTCTAGGGGCTAGAATGGTATGGGGGTAGGGTCTAGGGGATGTAACTGTCTGGGGGTAGGATCTAGGGGCTAGAACTGTCTGGGGTAGGTTCTAGGGTCTATAATGGTATGGGGTAGGGTCTTGGGACTAGAATTGTCTGGGGTAAAGTCTAGGGGCTATAACTGTCTGGGGTAGGTTCTAGGGTCTATAATGGTATGGGGTAGGGTCTTGGGACTAGAATTGTCTGGGGTAAAGTCTAGGGGCTATAACTGTTTGGGGGTAGGGTCTAGGGGCTATAACAGTCTGGGGTAGGGTCTAGGGGCTGTAACTGTCTGGGGGTAGAGTCTAGGGGCTATAAATGTTTGGGGGTAGGGTTTAGGGGCTATAACTATGTTGGGGTAGGGTCTAGGGTCTAGAATGGTCTGGGGTAGGGTCTAGGGGCTATAATGGTATGGGGTAGGGTCTTGGGACTAGAATTCTCTGGGGTAAAGTCTAGGGGCTATAACTGTTTGGGGGTAGGGTCTAGGGGCTATAACAGTCTGGGGGTAGGATCTAGGGGCTAGAACTGTCTGGGGTAGGTTCTAGGGTCTATAATGGTATGGGGTAGGGTCTTGGGACTAGAATTGTCTGGGGTAAAGTCTAGGGGCTATAACTGTTTGGGGGTAGGGTCTAGGGGCTATAACAGTCTGGGGTAGGGTCTAGGGGCTGTAACTGTCTGGGGGTAGAGTCTAGGGGCTATAAATGTTTGGGAGTAGGGTTTAGGGGCTATAACTATGTTGGGGTAGGGTCTAGGGGCTATAACAGTCTGGGGTAGGGTCTAGGGTCTAGAATGGTCTGGGGTAGGGTGTAGGGGTTATAACTGTCTGGGTGTAGGGTTAGGGGCTATAACTGTTTGGTAGTATGGTCAGGGGCTATAACTGTTTGGGGGTAGGGTCTAGGGTCTAGAATGGTCTGGGGGTAGGGTCTCAGGGCCATTTAAATGTCTGGTGTTAGGGTCTAGGATCTAGAATGGTTTGGGGGTAGGGCCAGGGGCTATAACTGTCTGGGGGTTGGGTCTAGGGTCTAAAATGGTCTGGGCCTAGGGTCTAGGGGCTAGAACTGTCTGGGGGTAGGATC